>NC_088378.1:67020000-67212500 GCF_037993035.2 Macaca fascicularis
CTTCACTGAAAACGTTTTCTGCGTCGTTGGAAGTTCTAGCATCATTATTTCAGGTAAGTTTTCATGTGTGCATGAATGTGTGTGTGTGTTTGTGCACACACGTTACCATCTTGTCATCTTTTCAGCACTTCGTCTCTCCTGAGTGAATGGGAGATGTTGTCACGGTGACTTAAAAAGGGAATTAGGAAAGAGGTGAGACTGGTGTCTCAGGTTTTCTTTCTTGCCTTGTAACTTTATATAAGAATAAAAACATCAGTAAGGACAAACAAACCAGGGTTAGGAAAATCAACCTAAGCATAAATCATTCTTTTTTGCTGATGTCATTTCTACCAATGTATAAAATAAACACCAGAAAAACCCCAACTTCCTCTCCTTCTTTTCAACGCTTCCTCACATGCCAAGGTGCCTCATCTTCCTATTGTCCTGTTTCAGTACAGTTGGGGTAAGAGGCATGGAACTATGGGGGAAGATGCCAGGTTGGGAGCACACAAGTAGCGCTATGAGCCAGACCAGGTTGGGTGGAGTTTGCCCCGGGCGAGTCAGGAACGGTAACCAAGGATCAGGTCACAGAGGTTTAGGTGGACAGGCAGGAATTCCACCACGCTCCTATTTGTGCCCCTAAAAGAGAACCAGGTGCAGTCGTTGAGGAGTTGAATTGGATTTGTGTGCTGTAGCAGTTAAGATCCACTCAGGAAAATAGAAACTGTCTGGTTATTTGAATAAGAATTTACTTTAGGGATTGGTTAGACAGGAATTGGAGGCAAAAAGGGAATAGTGAGAGAACAGAGCTAGCAGCTGCAGGAGGCTGACACCCTCCGACCCTGCTGAGCCGATGCTGGCCAGACACAGGTCAGAAGGAAGGCAGGAGCCCCTTCTCCCTCCTCCTGGCCCTGGTCTCCCTCTGGAAGTCCCCATTGGACCGTAATAGGAAGGCAGCTGCAACCTCAGTTCTCTGATGTGTTCCAGAAAACGTGTGCTTTTGCATGTTCTCTAGTGTTTTTGTTGTCATGATGTGGGCAATACTCTTTCCAGCCCTCTATATCCTGAGCGGAAGTTAGAAAAACTAGATGGTGGTTTAAACCACAAAAGCGTACAGACAGCTGCAGTCTGTGCCTCTTTCCACGCACTGGTTATCTACTGCTGTATAGCAAATTCCCCTCAAACCTAGTGACACAAAGCAAGTAACATTCTTTTATAGTTTCTGTCTTCGGTGGAAGGCTTGCCTGGGTCTGGGGGATCTGCACTCTTGGGGCTTACCCTCATACCTGGCCAGTGACTGCCAGTGTTGGGAGGAGGACTTGGTTCCTCACCATGGGGATGTCTCCACAGGGCTGCTTGAGTGTCCTCATGACATGGCGGCTGGCTTCCCCCAGGGCAAGTGATCCACGAGAGAGAAAAGCAGAGCCCCACAATATCTTTTATGGCCTAGCTTCAGAAGCCACACCCTGTCTTTTCTGCTATGTCCTATGGGTACCACAGGTCAGCCCTAGTCAGAGGGGACAAAGGGTCTGAATATCAGGAGGCAAGAATCACTGGGACCATCTTGGAGAAGGCTACCAAATCCTGTGTTCCTTATCTTGGGAGAATGGCGGCACCTCTCACTCTGTCTCCAAATCCACAGAGCTGAGAATCATACTTGACTCCTTTGTTCCTCATTCTGCCGCTACATCTGATCAGTCAGCAAATCCTGACATTTCTGCCTCCCGAGTCTCGAATCTTCCTCTGCCCTTCATTCTCATTTCCAACGTAGCAGCTCCTAATTGGTTCCCAGTGACCCCATCTGCTTTCCCCTTGTTCCATCTTTTATTCTGTGAAGAGAGGGAGCTTCCTTTTCTCTTTGAAAGGAAGTTACTTACTTTCTGATTACAGAAGTAATGCAAACATTGCAAATATTTGGGAAACACAGAATAGTATTTAGACGCAATGGAAATACTACCACAATCCCAAAGTACTGTAAATTACATGCATGTGTATACACGTGCAAACTCACAGCCTTCTTTCTAGGTGAGCCTATGCATATGTGTGTGCACAGATAGACTTATCCAATTTCAAATGTATCGTTATCAGACTCTATGTAGTTTTATCTTTTACAATTCAACTTGGCATAAACATTTTCCTGTGTTATTAAGACTTCTTCAAAAATGTATTGATGACTCCATAAAATACACCAAATATATGCACCATAGTTTATTTAACCTGTTCCTGAAAGTCTGTGGGTCTATCACTGTATTTGATTTTTTCATGTTACAGATAACTATGTGATGAACATCTTGTACAGGTATCTTGACATGTCTGTTTATTTTGGGGGGATAAATTCTTAGAAGAAGAATGGTTGGTCAAGTGTATGAATACTTGAAAGGCTTTTGATATTTTGCCAAATTACCCTCTGGGACTGTGTTATTATTTACAACACACTGGCAGGGTACACAAATTTCCTTCTTCCCACACTCTGCCCCCATTATGTTCCGACCTTTGAAGCATGATTTCAAATTACATTCATGTAAAAAACTAGACGCCAGGCGCAGTGGCTCATGCCTGTAATCCCAGCACTTTGGGAGGCCAAGGCAGAAGGATCGCTTGAGCCTGGGAGTTCGAGACCAGCCTGGGCAACATAGTGAGACCCTGTCTCTGAAAAAAATTAAAAGATTAAAACCTAGAAAATGAAGAAAATTATAAAGAGCAATGTGAAAAAATACAGCAGCTTCACCCAGAGAACAATCGTTGACATTTTAGTATATACCATTTCTGTTCTTTTGTGAGTGTATCTATGCTCGTGGGTGCATATCTGTGTGAATATATGTGTGTGTATACACACATCTACATAGACTTTTTTAAAGTATTTAGGTTGAACCATAAGAAATTGGTATTTTTAGGCAAAAAGGTATTGAGTAGAGGCAATTTCACATGAGTCAAGCTAATATATTTACATAATTGAAATCAAATTGTATGTACAGTTTTATCCTAATGTTTCTTCATGTAATAATTTACAAGGAACATTTTCAGTATCTGTAAATATCATTGGCTATATGATTTCTGATGAGTGCATCTCACCCCATCATAGGAATGTGTCATTATTTGTTTAGCCAAATGTGTCATTATTTGTTTAGCCAACTATTGTTGGCTAGTTAGGGGATTTCCAGTTTTCTGTGGCATTTTCGAAAGCTTATAATGTTATTAAAATGAGAATAATGCAAAGAATATCCTTGTAGATATCTCTTTGGCACACCTCTGAATATTTCTAGAAAGAGAACAAGATGAAGGTTAGGAATGTTGCCTCCTTTGGAAAGGGTGTGGAATTATCCTTAAAAATAAACCAACAAGCAAACCAACAAACAACTTTGTCAGTTTGGCAAAACAACACTGGTCATGCAAAATGGTTTTCTCATCGTTTTGATTTGAATTCATCTAATATCTTCCACTTTTCAACCTTCTGTAGATGTTCTTGGTATGTGAAGGCGATTAGTCCTTTTCAGTCATGTTAGTTGCATATGTATCTTCCTAGTACGTATGCTTTTAACACAGAGAAGTTTTTTTGTTTGCTTGTAGGCAAATCTCCTTTTTCTGTATAATTTCTTCTTTTGCTTTTATGTGTCAAGACTTTTTCGTTATCCTATGATGGGTTAAATATCCACGTTAATTTTCTTCTAATTTTTACTTATCTTTTTTTTTTTTTCCCCCTTGAGACAGTCTCTCTGTCACCCAGGCTGGAGTACCATGGCACAATCTTGGCTCACTCCTCCACAGCCTGGGTTCAAGCGATTCTCCTGCCTCAGCCTCTTGAGTAGCTGGGATTATAGGCACATGTTACCATGCTCAGCTGATTTTTGTATTTTTAGTAGAGACGGGGTTTCATTATGTTGGCCAGGCTGGTCTCGAACTCCTGGCCTCAAGTGATTTGCCTGCCTTGGCTTCCCAAAGTGCTGGGATTATAGGCTTGAGCCACCATGTTAACTCTTTACAATCATCAGGAGGCCCTATCTAATTTTTTTCTCCCAATCCTTTATGTTCCCAGTATCATTTGTTACATAACCATTCCCCCTTCCCAATGCGTTGTAACCCAGGGCCATTGATTGGCACAGCGTGGGGCACCATGCTCCTTGTGCCCAGCCCTGTGCTCCAGGGGGTGCCATCTCATAGAGGACACACGGTGCCGTCCCCTTCACCTGCACCTTTTGGCGATTTGGCCCTAGCCGGATTTTGAATGTTTGAGAGCAGGAGCTATGAGTAAAGGAATAAGTGAATAAATAAATTGAGCAAGGATCTGCTCATTTGGCCATAAAAAGTGCTGTTAGAAGGAGTAGTGTCCATTGTCAGTGCCTAGCACTTAGTAGGCACCTTACAAATGTAGACTTCCTTTCCTTGTTGGCACCAGGAAACCTAAAGCTAAATGTAACATTCAGTTGCAGTAATTCCAGGAATCATCACACCCTCTGCACCCAGTTTCCTTTTTATTAGCTTTTACTTATTTCTCTTTTGATGACCTTATTTGATATGTGCAATTTAAGATAAAATGCCCCCCACATTTCCTTGGAAGTAGACAAGCTGTAAGAATCCAGTGAAGAATAATAGGTTAATTGTGGCAATGTGTGTTGTGCTATTTTTTCAACTATTAAAACAGTTTAAAAACAAGAAAAAAAAATGAGCCTCAATTCTTCATTTTGTAGGGAGATAGCACTAAAAATTTTAAATATTTGGATTTATTTTAAAATTTTTCTGATTATAGGCTGGCTTTTTCCCCTAAAATTTCATAACTTGATATTTAGTATTGTGGTCTTAAAATAACGTCTTTGATGCCACAGCGATGGCTCATCTGTAGTGCATTCGAATTAGGCAAGCACCCAGACCTTCGTAGGATCTCTTGCCTTTTGGAAGCTCCCCAGGACAACCTAGCATCCTCGCCTTCTGTGCCTCCATCCGGGCATTTAGCAGTCTGTGCAGAGGGTTTTTAATGTGGCTTCTGGACCCACGCTCCAGGATCAGCTGCAAGCCAATTCAAATTCAACGTTCCTGGCCTCACACACACAGGTTCTGATTTGGTGGGGCCAGATGGGGTTCAAGAGTGAATGTCTGGATGAGGGCGGTGGCTCATGCCTGTAATCCCAGCACTCTGGGAGGGTGAGGTGGGAGGATCGCTTGAGGCCAGGAGTTTGAGACCAACCTGGTCAACATGGTGAAACCCTGTCTCTAATAAAAATACACAAATTAGCCAGGCATGGTGGCGCATGCTTGTAATCCCAGCTACTCTGGGGGTTGAAGCAGGAGAATCCCTTGAACCCGGGAGGCGGAGGTTGCAGTGAGCCAAGATCGTGCCACTGCACCCCAGCCTGTGCAACAGAGACTCCATCTCCAAAGAAAAAAAAAAGAGTGACTGTTTAACAGTTCCCCAAGTAATTTTTTTAATGTACTTTAGGTAGAATAACAAAATTAGTAAAACAATTATGACGGAACTTTTTTAGATCACTAATAGCTAGAAAATAAGCTGAAAATTCATCTCTCCTCTTTTGGCATCTGCTAACCATATAGAGATGATGCCCTCTTCTGGCTCCTCCCTGTAAATGCACATCTTTTACTTTTTTTTTTAAAAACAACCATGACATTCTGTTCCTTGATATACAAACTTAAAAGCAGAAAGATGACAATATTAATATTAAACTTTTTTTTTTTAGATGGAGTCTCGCTCTGTCACCCAGGCTGGAGTGCAGTGGCGCGATCTCGGCTCACTGCAAGCTCCGCCTCCCGGGTTCACACCATTCTCCTGCCTCAGCCTCCCGAGTAGCTGGGACTACAGGCGCCTGTCACCACGCCCGGCTAATTTTTTGTATTTTTAGTAGAGACGGGGTTTCACCGTGTTAGCCAGGATGGTCTCGATCTCCTGACCTCGTGATCTGCCCGCCTCGGCCTCCCAAAGTGCTAGGATTTCAGGTGTGAGCCACCGTGCATGGCCAATATTAAACTTTTTAAAGTTAAGAAATGGTTAAATGTACTAGACAAGCAATCTACTCAGACTTTCACTGTATTTCTAATAATTAGGGAGATAAAATAATTTAGAAAAGCTAAGGCTTAACATAGCCTCTGATAATTCTCTCAATGATTCATCACGTAACCAGGTTAATTATTGTATCTTACAATTATGAAGGAAAATGACCTTTATCCCTCCCTCCCAGTAGTAAACGTGTTTGAGTTCTTCAAGTGACTTTTCCGAGTTGTATTCTTCTGCGTGGGCAGTTTAGATATGATCCGTCCCATCACAGGGTTATGAGGACAGCATCACATTGGCTGTGTGGGCTTGAAACACTCAGGCTCATGAGTTAGAAGAAGCAGGTGCCAGGCTGGGCGCGGTGGCTCACGCCTGTAATCCCAGCACTTTGGGAGGCCGAGGAGGGCGGATCAGGAGGTCGGGAGATCGAGACCATCTGGGCTAACACGGTGAAACCCCTTCTCTACTAAAAATATGAAAAATTAGCCGGGCGTGGTGGCGGGCACCTATAGTCCCACCTACTTGGGAGGCTGAGGCGGGATAATGGCATGAACCCAGGAGGTGGAGGCTGCAGTGAGCCGAGATTGCACCACTGCACTCCAGCCTGGGTGACAGTGCGAGACTCCATCTCAAAAAAAAAAGAAAAAAAAAAAGAAGCAGGTGCCAGTCAATACATAGCTGACTGTATCCCAGTGCCCTGCCTGCCTTTCCTCTCTGCTGGTTTGCTCAGTAAACACCCCTCACCCCTGCAATTCATCAAATGGATTCTACAAGGATGATTCTGTAAAGCTTTCTTTGAATTACAAATGGAGTCCCTAGTTTATGTGTGCATATACTCCTCAGAGGATGTCTTTATGAAGTCATGTTTATTTCCCAGATACAAATTTGAAAAAATTTGTATAAACTTTTGTTTTATTTTATTTTACTTTATTTTTTTGAGACGATGTCTCATTTTGTCACCTAACCTGGAGCACAGTGGCAGGATCTTGGCTCACTGCAGCCTCAAGTTCCTGGGCTCAAGCAATTCTCCCACCTCAGCCCCCCAAGTAGCTGGGGCCACAGGCATGCACCACCATGCCCGGCTGATTTGTTTTGTTTTGTTTTGTTCTGCTGAGATGGAGTCTCACTCTGTCACCCAGGCTGGAGTGCAGTGGTGCGATCTCAGCTCACTGCAACCTCTGCCTCCCTTCAAGCGATTCTCCTACCTCAGCCTCCCGAGTAGTGGAGATTACAGGTGCATGCCACCACACACAGCTGATTTTTGCATTTTTAGTAGAGACGGGGTTTCACCATGTTGGCCAAGCTGGTCTCAAACTCCTGACCTCAAATGATCCACCTGCCTCAGCCTCCAAAAGTGCTGGGATTGCGGGTGTGCCACTGCATTCAGCCTTTCTTTCTTTCTTTCTTTCTTTCTTCTTCTTTTTTTTTTTTTATTTTTTGTATTTTTTTTTTTTTTTGGAGACAGGGTTTTGCCATGTTGCCCAGGCTGGTCTCGAACTTCTGAGCTCAAGCGATCCACCTGCCTTGGCCTCCCAAATTGCTAAGATTGTAGGCGTGAGCCACTGCGCCTGGCCTGCTTTTATTTTAAAAGAAAGGTGGATCTTATTCTTGAATATTTTGTTACTACTCTCCTTAAGAGGAAAGATAAACACATCACCACTAAAAGGAGTGTGTGCCTTGGAAGTGTTCTCCCAGAAGATTGGATTGCTTGTCATGTCCCTGAGATATTTTTAGATGGGTCCATTTAAACTAAGTAAAGCCAAGACTATCAGATTTTATGATTCATGTAATAAGACCTTGCCCTTCAAAGTTTTGCTTTCTCCTTGTGTTTCTATATAATAATCTTTCTGAAACAGGTTCTTGATTTTATTCATTTTTTTCTTGACGTGAGGTTTCACTCTGTTACCCAGGCTGGAGTGCAGTGGCGTGATATTGGCTCGCTGCAGCCTCCGCCTCCTAGGATCAAGCAATCCTCCCTCTCAGCCTCCCAAGTAACTGGGACCACAGGCACGTACCACCACGCCCAGCTAGTTTTTGTATTTTTAGTAGAGACAGGGTTTTGCCATATTGCCCAGGCTGGTCCTGAACTCCTGGGCTCAAGTGATTTGCCCACCTCAGCCTCCCAAAGTGCTGGGATTACAGGCGTGAGTCCCTGCACCTGGCTGATTTTATTCATTTTTGATTTCATGATGCCTTTGGCTTTGTACATAGTAGCAACTCAAAAATTGAATTGATTAGAAGGTCCAAGTCACTTTGAATACATGAATTTGACCTAGACATTTTTTGTATCTCAAGTATCTTAACTGGACGACTGGAGTTCCCCGATGCTTTCTGAGCGCCTGCGTTCCTTCCAGGACTGCTTCTTTGTCTGTGTGTCTCCTGATGTCCTCTGAGCCCTGTCCGTCACTCCTTGATAATGAGGTCACTTTAGGCAGCCTACTTCTTGGTCCTGAATTGTCATGATACCCTACTACTTAATTGCTTCGTCGGGTTTTCATTCACTGTTTTTCGAATGGAGGAAGAACCATGATTAGGTGGGCTGGTAATCAGGTTCGTCAATATTTCATTTTACTAAATATACTCCCTGCTCTTTTGGGAGTTGGCAAACAATAGCCTGCAATCAAAATCTGGCCCATTACCTGCTTTTGTAAATAAAGTTTTATTGGAACACGGCCGTATTCACTCATTCTCATATCTGTGGCTGCTTTTGCAACTGGTAGGTAGTTGCAACAGAGACCTTATGGCTGGCAAAGCCTAAAATTTTCTACCAAAAAATTTACAGAAAAAGTTTGCTGACCTTTATTCTGGATGATCAGTTGATAAAATACAATAACGTTTTCATGACCATCATTATTTTTCTTATTTCAATGAACAGCATGGAAACCAAGGTGAAGTAATTGAACTGAAGGGATTTCTGAATGAAGGATTCATGTGCTCATATGTTTAGACAAAATTACTCATTAGGCTAGTTTTTAGGGAGTAATTTGCTGCTGTTAAACTGCCTCTTCATGTGAATAATTTTTTAAAAGAGCAGACACATATATACTTAAATAGGAAATAATTTTGAATTTAAGAACTTCATGTTCATTTTTTAAATTGTGGCAAAATATGCACAATATAAAATGTGCCACTTTAGCCATTTTTAAGCATTAAGTTCATTGGCATTAAGTATATTTGCATTGTTGTGCAAACATCACTACTGTTTCTAGAGCTTTTTCATCCTGCTGTGTTGAAACCCTGTACCCATTAAACAATAACTCTCCATCCTCCCCTCCCCCACTGTTCTACATTCTGTCTTTATGAATTTGACTACTCTAGGTACCACATATAAGTGGAATCATCATGTATTTGTTCTTTTGTGTCTGGCTTATTTCACTTAGCAAAATGTCCTCAGGGTTCATTCATGTTGTAGAGCATGTATCAGAATTTCATTCGTTTTTGTGGATGAATAATATTCTGTGCCATGGATATGCCATGCTTTCTTTATCCATTCATCCGCTGGTGGACGTTTGGGTTGTTCCCAGCTCTTGACCATTGCGAATAATGCTGCCGGGAACATTGGTGTACAAATATTTACTAGAGTTCCTGCTTTAAATTCTTTTGTGTTTATACTCAGAAGTGGAATTACTGAATCAAATGATAATTCTATGTTTAATTTATTGAGGAACTGCCGTGGAATTTTCAGCATCTGCTGCCCCATTTTATTGTACTTCCCCACGAGCAATGCACAAGGGTTCCAATTTTTTCACATCCACACTAACACTTATTAATACTTTTTTTTTTTTTTTTTTTTTGAGACAGAGTCTCACTCTGTTGCCAGGCTGGAGCGCAGTGGTATGATCTCGGCTCCCTGCAATTTCCACCTCCCAGGTTCAAGTGATTCCCCTGTCTCAGCCTCCCAAGTAGCTGGGATTACAGGCGCATGCCACCATGCCTGACTAATTTTTTTTTGTATTTTAGTAGAGATGGGGTTTCACCATGTTGGCCAGGATGGTCTCCATCTCCTGACCTCATGACCCACGTGCCTTAGCCTCCCAAAGTGCTGGGATTACAGGTGCGAGCCACTGCGCCTGGCCAATACTTGTTTTTATAACACTTATTTTATATTTTCTTGATAGTGGCCACCCTAATGGGTGTGAAATGGTATCTCGTTGTGGCTTTGATTTGCATTTCCCTAATAATTAGTGATGTCGAACATCTTTTCATGTGCTTATTGGCCATTTGTATATCATCTTTGGAGAAATGTCTATTCAAGTCCTTTGCCTATTTTTGAATTGGATTGTTTGTTTCTTAAAAAAAAAAAAATGAGCAAAGTTGGAGGACTCACACTTCCAGATCTCAAAACTTACTACAAAGCTACAGTAACCAAAACAGTGTGGTACTGATATAAAGATAGACATATAGATCAATGGAATAGAATAGACAGCCTAGAAATAAAGCCATGCACATATGGTCAAATGATTTTTGAGAAGGGTGCTAAGACCATCCAATAGGGAAAGGATAATCTTTTCAACAAATGGCACTGGGAAAACTGGATATCCACATATAAAAGAAAAAAGTTGGCTTACTTCACTTAGCAAGTGCTAAGTGAAATAAAGTAAGTCAGATAAGCCAGACATTTACCTAATAACATATATAAAAATTAACCCAAAACGTATCAAAGACCTAAATGTAAGAGCTCTTGTTTTCTTATAATAAAATGGGGAAGCTGGGCATGGTGGCTAACACCTGTAATCCCAACACTTTGGGAGGCCTAGGTGGGTGGATTGCTTGACCCCAGGAGTTTGAGACCAGCCTCGGCAACATGGTGAAACCCCGTCTCTACAAAAAAAAAGAAAAAATTAGCCAAGCATGGTGGTCCACGCCTGTGGTCCCAGCTACTTGGGAGGCTGAGGTGGGAGGATCGTTTGAACCTATAGTGAGCCAAGATCGCGCCACTGCACTCCAGCCTGGGTGATGGAGCAAAGACCCTGTCTCAGATCAGTCAATCAATCGGGGGAAAGATTCACGACATTGGATCTGGCATTGATTTCTTGGCTATGACAGCAAAGGCACAGGGAACAAAATAAAAAATAGAGAAATTGGACATCATCAAAATGAAAAACTTCGGTGCATCAAAGGACACTATTAACAAAATTAAAGGGTAAGTGACAGAATGAGAGAAAATACTTTCAGATCATATATCCGATAAGAGATTAACATCCAGAATATATAGAGAGCTCCTAGAGCCTATATTCTTTTTTTTTTTTTTTTTTTTAAGAGAAAATCCAAAGGATGCTGAAAAGCAGTTTAGACCTTCTTGCCCCAGGTACTCACCAAATCTGAACCAGTCACCCTTGGCCTTGAGTGTATGTCAGTGGAAGACTTACTGCCCAGAATGTCTGCCTGATAGGCCGTGGGTAGCTTCTTTAAAGGGAATATGTATTGTTCTCTCCTGTCACTAAGCAGAAGAGTAATGTCTGGTGGCAGAAGGATGCCGGATGGGGGATGCTTCATGCCCACAGGATTGTAAATCTTCTGTTAGTAATTGTTGCTCCCCGGAAGGCACTGGTTGCTGATTCACAGTCCTGTACTGTGTCGTCTTTCGTCCTGGGATAGTGGCTTGGAGCCAGTGCTATCTTAGCTAAAATTTTCCTAAGGACTAAAATATGCTTAAAATGGCTCTGGGCTGGGCGTGGTGGCTCACCACTGTCTGTAATCTCAGCACTTTGGAAGGCAGAGGCGGGCAGATCATTTGTGGTCAGGAGTTCGCGACCAGTCTGGCCAGCATGGTAAAATCCCATCTCTACTAAAAATACAAAAATTAGCTGGACGTGGTGGTGAGTACCTGTAATCCCAGCTACACAGGAGGCTGAGGCAGGAGAATTGCTTGAACACAGGAGGCAGAGGCTGTCGTGAGCTGAGATCATGCCACTGCACTCTAGCCTGGGTAACAGAGTGAGACTCTGTCTCAAAAAAAAAAAAAAAAAAAAAAAGCTCTGGACTCCTACTCTAAAACCATCTGTGACTGGATATCATGATTCTTTACAAGCTGAGGGATTTTCTTTTTAGGTGAAACTTTTAGAGAGATTTTCCATTTTGAATATGTGAGCTATAGATTGGTTTAAAACTGTATTGCACCCGGGACCTTTTCTCCCCATTAAAGAAAAAAGTTCTCAAACACAATGCAGTTGTCCAACACCCACTCCAACCCCTGGTTTTGCTCACCATTCTCTAGCATTTGGAGAAAACTCAAACTTCAGTGTAGGTCAGCCCTCAGGACTGTGACTTACGGTGGCACAGGTCGGACACTGCACAAGGGAGCCACTTGTATAAGGGGGTATTGTTCAAATACCCCTTCTATTGTGTATTGATTGTGATGATTGTTTGTCAGATACAGCAAAGTGTATTGTTCTAACAAGATCCATATATCACGACAAACGTCCTGGGGGCAGGCATACGGCCTCTTGAGGAAGGCGCACATTTGCCCAGTTCCCATGGAGGCTCCGTGTAGATAGCCCCACCTGTGCTTTGCTTTGGTGGCACTTGGAACCCCAGGGTATACTTTCTTACACAGGATGTTATTCCCACTCCATGGACACCAGCAGAGAGGTGGCCAGGGGAAAGCCACTTCTCCCCTGACTGCCTGTCTGTAGCACCGAAGTGTGACCCATGCCGTGTGGGTGTGCGTGACCTTCCGCACACAGGGCGGCTGTGGGGCCTTTCAGTGGAGGAGGGGATTTGCTGATCCTGCTTTGACAGAGGCCTAACCGCACTGACGATGCAGTTCAGGACGTGAACACCCTCAGCCAGCTACGAGCAACATGACGTGGCAGGCTGATGGAGTCGCTGTGGAACATTCCAGGGAGTCTGCACTGTGTCCTCTTTCCCCGTGAACTGAGTCACCCAGGAGAGAAGAGTTGGAGCAACAGGGCCCGCATCTGCTGCAGGAATTGCAGTCCAGGGCACTGGCATGGTTGGGGGTTAGCATCCTCAACTGAAACCATGACAGAGCCCAGTTTGAGACGGTCATCCATGTATAGAGATTTGTATCAGTAGCTGAAATAAGTTGCGTCATCCCTATTATTTCTAGGCTGAGAAATGGGTGCATAGATGGATAATGACTTATCATAGACATGCCAGCTTCAGGGGCAGGACTGGTTTTTGAGCCACACGTGGCGGCTCTTGACTGTCCGCTGCCTTAATCTGTAGTTTGTGTGAATCCTCACAATGCTCTGAGCCCTGCTGTGGGTAGAAGTTGTGACTCACTTGTTCTTTTTTATTATTATTATTTATTTTTTAAAAATTGGGCCAGGCGTGGTAGCTTACGCTTGTAATCCCGGCACTTTGGGAGGCCGAGGTGGGAGTATCACTTGAGTTCAGGAGTTCGAGACCACCTTGGCCAACATAGTGAAACCCTATCTCTACTAAAAATACAAAAATTAGCCAGGCAAGGTGGCGTGCACCTGTTATCCCAGCTACTTGGGAGCCTGGGGTAGGAGAATCGCTTGAACTGGGGCAGCAAAGGTTGCAGTGAGCTGGGATTGGGCCACTGCACTCCAGCCTGTGTGATAGAGTGAGATTCTGTATCAAAAAAAGGAATAATAAAATAAATAGGCCGGGTGCAGTGGCTCACGCCTGCAATCCCAGCACTTTGGGAGGCCGAGGTGGGTGGATCCCCTGAGGTCAGAAGTTCAAGAGCAGCCTGACAAACGTGGAGAAACCCCTTCTCTACTGAGATATACAAAATTAGCCAAGCGTGGTGGTGCATGCCTGTAATCCCAGCTACTCGGGAGGCTGAGGCAGGAGAATTGCTTGAACCCGGGAGGCAGAGGTTGTGGTGAGCTGAGATCGCGCCATTGCACTCCAGCCTGGGCGGCAAGAGCAAAACTCTGTCTCAAAAATAAATATTTTGTTGTAACCCCAGCACTTAGGGAGTGTTAAAAAAAAAATTTATTTATTTTGTAGAGATGGGATCTTGCTATGTTACCTAGGCTGGTCTTGAACTCCTGGGCTCAAGCAATCCTCCCACCTCAGCCTCCCAGAGTGCTGGGATTACAGGTATGAGCCACCACACCCAGCTTCACTTATTCTTATCTCTGTCACAGTACCTGTGTGTATTGCACTTAATGTGAATGAATTAATGAAATTACATGTAAGCTAAGTTGTGCAAAACCAATGACCTTGTGTTAATATACATTTGGTTGTACAGCTCAAATGAAGTAATGCTTCCTGCTATTGTTAAAATAGTGTTGGTTGCTACTGATGTTGTATGTATGAGTATATCTATATGTATGTATGTATTTATTTCGAGACGGAGTTTTGCTCTGTCGCCCAGGCTGCAGTGCAGTAGGGCGATCTCAGCTCACTGCACCCTCCGCCTCCTGGGTTCATGCCATTCTCCTGCCTCAGCCTCCCGAGTAGCTGGGACTACAGGCACCCGCCACCACACCTGGCTAATTTTTTGTACTTTCAGTAGAGACAGGGTTTCACCATGTTAGCCAGGATGGTCTCGATCTCCTAACCTCATGATCCGCCTGCCTCAGCCTCCCAAAGTGCTGGGATTATAGGCATGAGAATGTAGACAGTGTAGATGAAGGGCTGTCTAGGAGGAAGGAGCCGTGGGGGAGAGGGTCATGGAGGAGTGTGAGCTGGGGTGTAAATGAAGGGCTCTCTAGTGGAGAGGAGATGTGGGGAGAGGCACAAGGCCTGGAGTGGGCACAGGCAGCTGGGAGGCTCTGCTTGACTGGGGCTGAGTGAATGGGAGGGGGGTGGCAGAAAGGGACACCGGAGAGGCAGGTAGTCAGTCAAGCACCCGCAGCCTCTGGATTTGCCTCCTGGGGCTGCAGTAACAGAGTGCCACAACCTGGGGATCTTCCAACAACAGAAATGTGTCTTCTCCCAGTTCTGGGGGCTGGGAAGCAGAAATTGAGGTGTCAGTGGGGCCATGCTTCCTCTGCTGGTGCTGGGGGGAACACTGCCTCCCTCTTCCTGCTTCTAGTGGGTCTCAGCAATTCCCCCAGTCTCTGCCCCCATGGTCACGGGGCTGTTACCACATTGTCTCCCCTCTGTGCACGTCTACCTGTGTGTCTGGATTCCCCCTTCCTCTCTTGTTTTTGAGACAGGGTTTTACTCTGTCGCTCAGGCTGGAGTGCAGTGCTGCGATCAGAGCTCACTGTAGCCTCTCACTCCTGGGCTTAAGCGATCCTCCCACCTCAGCCTCCTGAGTAGCTGGATGGGAGGATCGCTACAGGCACATGCCACCATGCCCAGCTCATTTGAAAATTTTTTCGTAAAAAAGAAATTAGCCAGGCGTGGTAACTCACGCCTGTAATCCCAGCTACTTGGGAGGCTGAGGCAGGAGAATCGCTTGAACCCAGGAGGCAGAGGTTGCAGTGAACCGAGATCGCGCTATTGTACTCCAGCCTGGGCAAAAAGAGTGAAACTGTGTCTCAAAAACACACAAAACAAAACAAAATAAAACAAATTTGTAGGACATAGTCTCACTGAGGGACCCAGGCTGGTCTCAAACTCGTGGCCTCGAGTAGTCCCTTCTGCCTCCTGGAGGAGGCTGAGGTGGGAGGATCGCTTGAGCCCTGGAGTGAGAGGCTACAGTGAGCTCTGATCACAGCACTGCACTCCAGCATGAGTGACAGAGTAAAACCCTGTCTCAAAAACAAGAGACAGAAAAAAAAAAAAGTTACTGAGCTTTCTGGGACGTGGTTGTTGGTTTCCATGTGGCTGTTTTCCCCCTGGCTTTGTATCAGGAAAATGTTCAGACAGAAGCAGGGCAGTGACCCCGTGTCTGTACAGCCCTCGGCTCTCCCTGTTTTGATCTTGTCCCCACCCCCTCCCCACCCTAAGTTATGTTTGTACCCTTTCTGACTTTCTGCAGGCTTTTTAGGCAAGTTATGGTACAAAATCCAGCTTTGTCACTTGTAGACGTTGTGACTTTGGACCCATGACACCATATCCCTGGGCCTCGCTTTTCATTTATAAAATTGGGGGCTGGGCATGGTAGCTTGCGCTTGTAATCCCAGCACCTTGGGAGGCCGAGGCAGGCAGATCACGAGGTCAGGAGATCGAGACCATCCTGGCTAACACGGTGAAACCCTGTCTCTACTAAAAATACAAAAAATTAGCCAGGCGTGGTGGCACGTGCCTGTAATCCCAGCTACTTGGGAGGCTGAGGCAAGAGACTCACTTGAACCCAGGAGGCGGAGGTTGCAGTGAGCTGATATTGTGCCACTGCACTCCAGCCTGGGTGACAGAGCAAGACTCTGTCTCAAAAAAAAAAAAAAAAAAAAATTGGGATGACACCTGGCAACTGCCTGAGCAGCAAATGTGTGCAAAATGCTCTGTGCCGTGCCTGGCAGATGCGGCTGCCAACCAGCCGTGTGCCTGAGACAAGCCCTGGCAGCCTCAGACCTGGGCCCTGGCCCACAGCTGTTCCTGTCCCTGGCAAAGACGGGTATCCTTGCTAAAGTCACTCATCAGCCATACCGGGCAGGGTGGTGGGGGCCCTTGATCCAAAAAGCCTGCCTCTCAAGGGATGTCTGTCTGTGAGTATCTCACAGCTCCTTGCGCAAATGTTGACATGTTAACAAGAAGTCAAAATTCAGGGCCCTTTAAGGAGGCTTCTAGGAAGAAACAACTGAGGAATCAAAGAGAAGAAGTGAAATGACAGTCAACAGTGGGCTGGTAAAAGCCACATAGGGCAATGCTGCGCCAACTTCCTTGAGTACTCACATCTGCCGGGGTCTTGGCGCTCTGCAGGCTGGAGCCGGCCTGGGGCTCTGTGTCTCTAGCAACCCCTGCCCTGCCAAGAGCCACAGCCCACAACTGGGGCAGTGAGGGCAGGGGGCAGACTGGCACCTGCGGGTCCCCCTGCATGCTTTCATATGTCCTGTGAGCTAAGAGTGGGTTTTACATCACCATTATTATTATTATTATTATTATTATTATTATTATTATTATTTTGAGATGGAGTCTTGTTCTGTCTCTCAGGCTGGAGTGCAATGGTGTAATCTTGGCTCACTGCAATCTCTGCCTCTTGAGTTCAAGCGATCCTCCCATTTCATCCTCCCGAGTAGCTGCAATTACAAGCGTGTGCCCCCACGCCCGACTAGGCTAATTTTTGTATTTTTAGTAGAGACGAGGTTTTACCATGTTGGCCAGGCTGGTCTCGAACTCCTGGCCTCAAGTGATCCGCCTGCCTCAGCCTCCCAAAGTGCTGGGATTACAGATGTGAGCCACCACACCTGACCGAGTTTTACATTTTTAAGTGGTTAAAAAAAAAAAAATCAAAAGAATAATCTTTGTGACACATTCAAATTTCAGTGCCCATGAAGTTTCGTGGGAACGGGCACGCCTGCCCTTTATTACTGTCTGTGGCTGCTGTCACAGGGCCGAATTGAGCCGCCGTGACGGGCCCCTCCCCGGGGCCAGCAGAGCGCAATGTTCTCTCTCCAGCCTTGACCCAGGCCCCGCCTGTGCCCCGCGTCGCTACAGCCAGCAGGGGGCAGCAGAGAGCCACGCACACGCCCGGGCTGCGCAGGAGCCGCAGCGGGAACGCGGGGGATTTGCGTCCCGGGCTGAAGCGGAGGTTTCCTAGCTGGGGTCTGAGATGTGGACCTGGGGTAGAACTGCCCACGGGGGATAGCAGGAGGAGACGGGGTGGGGGTGACAGTAATTGTGCAGGCAGGGCCGGCCTCATCCGGGTAGGCAGGGCAATAAGGGACAATTTGTTTGCTGGAGTGAAAGGGCAAGACCTGCAGGCAGGCGGGGGGAGAGTGACCCCACAGGGTGGGGCACCCCGAAGGCCACGTGGGCCTGGACTTCAGGCCGCGCCATAGGGAGTCACTGAAGGGCTCCAGGCGGTAACTTGATAGCCTCGGATTCTCGAAGAGGGATGTGGCTTTTTGGTGACTGTGCCTCAGGATGCTGTTACTACAACCAGGGACAGAGTGACAGGGCTGAAAGGCAACATAGGGCAGGAGGGACCCGGGGCAGTGTGACAGCGAGGGCTGTAAGGCCACGTAGGACCAGAGGAACTCGGGGCAGTGTAACAGTGAGGGCTGTAAGATCACATGGGGGGGGCAGGGGGGGTGCCTGGGGGCAGGGTGACAGGTGAAGTCTGGAAGGTCACGTAGAGCAGAGGGACTCGCAGCAGGGTGACAGGGCTGTAAGGTCAGGTAGAGTGGGGGAGCCTGGGGACAGGGTGACAGATGAGGGCTATAAGGTCACGTAGGGCATGGGGGACCCGGGGACAGGGTGATAGTGGTAAGGCCACATGGGGAGGGGGACCCAGAGACAGGAGCGCCGTGTGGTAGATCGCCGCCCACAGACTGCTCTGCGCTGGTTGTCCCAGGTCTGTGCTTGTCGCAGGATGGGCAGGATGAGCAGTGTGGCTGTTTTTCTTCTTGCTTCCATTGCCAGCACACTGCAGTCACGGTGTCTCTTTTTTTGCTTGGACCTGGATGTTTTCTCTAAGGGTGCTCCTGCAGGTGCCAGCTTTCATCCATGACCAGCTGGTCCTACTAGTTGAGTGCTCGGGCTTCAGGCAAGGCTGTGTTGTACCTTTTCGTTGTGTCTGAAGTATTTCTTAATGGGGAGGGGAAGGGTCACAGGTGCCTGATAGAATCCGGTGAAAGCCAAATGTCCCCCCGATGAACCCCAGAAAATGCACACAGGAAGGTGGCCTCGGAACTGTAGCCATGATTTCAAACGCTCCTGCACTCCCTGTGGCCAGCCTGGCTAAGGACCCCGACCTCGGGGCTGCCTTCTTCCTTTGAGGCTTGGGGCTTGGTGTTGAGAGCTTAACATCAGATGCTATTGGCCCTCCCAACGGCCAGCCCATCATCTGATTTTCTCACTGTCTGTGTCCTTCAGTGCGTCTTATGGAAGTGATGCTTCTGTATGTAAATGGTTTTTTGGAATGGCTAAAATCCCCCAAGCACACGGCAGAGGAGCTGGACTGCCTCCCAGGCTGGCAGGCCTGGTGTTCTGGTCTGTGTGTTGGGCAGAGTGGAGCCCTCTGGGAACCTCCCTTAGCAGGAGAATGCTGCTTCCCAGCCCCCTCCTGGGGAAGGACTGACCTCTTCCTATGCATTTGGCTGGGAAACACTGTGTTCACAGAACTGGGAACATGCTGAGTTTTATTTCTGGGCTCTTAACACATCATAAAAACCCCTCTTTTCTTGAAACAAAAAGAGTACTATATCAGACGCAGTCTTATTTAGGAAATTATTAGCCTCTATAACTAGAAATAAGTAGATTACAGTTTTTAAAAGATTAATTTAATCTTCATCACAAGGCAAGTTTAGGGGAATCGATTCATTCCATTATGAAATGTTTCCAAAGGATGAATGGAAGATTTAGAAAATCTAATCCAATATCAACTTTTAATAAAAGTAGTCATTCCCAACAATTATGGTTTCATAATGTGTGTGTGTGTTTAAATGACAGCTTTAGGGGAGTTTAATTTCCGTAACATAAAATGTATCTTTTCAGCATACAGTGCAATAATTTTGAGTAAATTTACAAAGTTTTACAACCATCTCCACACTCTAATTCTGGAACATTTCTACCATCTCCAAATGATCTCTTACTTTTTAATCACTAGAAATGATACTGGAGAAAATAATTGTAATCTATTATTTCCTGTATTTACATCAGCTAAGTGCTATTCTTAATAAACGCCCTCTATGGATATCTCTTGCAGGCAAACATGAGACAGTTGGAGGGCAGCTCTTGCAATCTTATCAGAAGCTGAGGTGAGTGTTACAAAGGACAGACCGTCCCAGGCCCTCCCGGGCAGGAGCGCAGAGGACACTCTGCAAGAACTTATAGGTCTCTTGACTTTCACATGTCACTGCTTTGGAATGTAACTCTTTTTTTTTCTTTCTTTCTTTTAAAGATAAAGTTCCTGAAAAAGATTAAAGCAGAGATGTTTCTAGATTCTCATGAGAAACCTTCTAGCTAGCATAGTATTTTCTCACTAAATATTCAGCTCTACTTCTTAAATTCTCCTGAAATGTCATAAGGAAACTAAATATTATGTTTAATTGCACATTAAGTGAAATTCTAAGGCAAGCATTTGCTTTGATTAATTATGCCTATCTCTAACACCTTACGCAGTGCCTGGCACGTTAAGAGATATTGGTGGAATAAACATTGATAGACTTGAATAATGGCCTGAGAGATGTGAACTTCTTTGCATGAAATTCTAAAAACTGAGCAGTCACGAAGCCGGCCATAATTCACACACCTGATTACACTCAATTTATTAATTTATTTCTGAAAGCTGCCCACCAGCTGCTATTTTGTTGGGTCCATGATGAAATTTTCCAGTATCAAGACTTTTTCTTTTTTTTCCTCCCGTATTCTTTCCCATTTCTTTTAGCACAAGCTTCCAGTTTGCTTTGTGGTTGATTCTCACATCCGCAACATTTTTGGCGCTTCTGCTGGTGTGGTTTGTGCTCAGAGTACATGGGAGCGCCGATGGGAGCCAGGGGTTTCCACGCAGCCAGGTGGCGGGTCCAGGCCGGAGCACCCAGGCCGTTTCAGGACACGTGACTGAGCAGAACGGAGTACCCAGATTTTAGGCAGCATCACCCTCATATAGATACCAGGAAATCATGCCCTTCAAAGAGCAGCAGGTCCAAGCAGGGCTGCTGGCTATTCTTCCAAAAAGTGAGGCAGTTATTAAAAAAAAAAAAAAAAGGCGGAGAACTAGAATTATAGAATAATGGCACATTTTGTGTATTCGTAAAACTAATGACTTGCATAGTTCACAACCCATTTCTTATTCCTGTATTTTCCTTGACAGCAAAATTTCTGTGGTTCCTCCCACTCCACCTCCTGTCAGTGAGAGCCAGTGCAGCCACAGTCCTGGCAGGGTAATGTATCCATTCTGGGCACTTCTCTAGTAGGGGGTAGGGGATAGAAGGAGAGGAAGCAGGGGAGCTTTGGAGGCTGAGGCTGGGCACAGAACCTCCCAGCTAAGGGATTTGACTGTGCCTGGAGCGGGTCACAAAACGGGGTGGGGAGTGAGGGCCCTCAAGGCTGGACAGAGCTTCTCTCCTCCTTCTGGTCGTGGGACCCTCTGTGTCATCAGCGACTCCTTCTGCCTGCACCCGAGGTCTCTTTACTCTTGGCATGGCATCGGCCCTCTTCCCCAACTCTGCTCTGTGCTGGGCGTGTGTGTAGAGTCTCTGGGGTCTCAGGGGAAATAAGATTGGTTACAGGTGTGTGAGAGTGGGAGTGTCTCTTTTGAGTGTGTGCAGGCTCTAATGTACAGTGGACCAGCACCATTTCTGTCCAAAGAAATTAGCTGTGCCATCTTGGGGCAGTTACCTGGGTTTCCCACCTGAGAGGTGGAAATAATTTTACAGGTGCTGCCTGACTCACGATGGGGTTATGTCCCAGTACACCCATAGTAAATTGAAAATATTGTAAGTCAAAAATATATTTAGCTAGGCACGGTGGCTCACACCAGCACTTTGGTGGGTCACTTGAGGCTAGGAATTCGAGACCAGCCTGGCCAACATGGTGAAACCCTGTCTCTACTAAAAATACAAAAAGTAGCTGGGCATGGTGGCAGGTACCTGTAGTCCCAGCTACTCTGGAGGCTGAGGCAAGAGAATTGCTTGAGCCTCAGAAGTGGAGGTTGCAGTGAGCCAAGTCCCACTGCCCTCCAGCCTGGGCAACAGAGCAAGACTCCATCTCACAAAAAAAAATTGTGTTTAATACACACCTAACCTACCAAACATCATAGCATAGCATAGCCTGCTTAAATGTGCTCTGAAGGCTTGCGTTAGCCTACAGTTGGACAGAATCATTTAATGCAAAACCTATTTTATAATAATAAAAATGTTACTAATAATACAAAATAGAAAAGATCAAAATGCAAATTACGGTTTCCACTGAATATATATTACTTTCACACCATCATCAAGTCAGAAAATTGTAAGTCAAACCATCGTAAGTCAGGGAGCGTCTGTATTTGTCTGGCTTGCCTCCCATGGCTGTTGTGAGAAATTAACAAAATAATGTCTGTGTTGGTACTTGGAAAACTGTAAAGTGCCATGGAAATATATTGTCTTGGTTATCTTCATTATTCTATAAATTAAAGGCAGCAGGTATATATGGGAGAATACAGGAGCTGATCATAATCCCAGAAGGCATAGTTTCGGGTGTCATCATCCTGAATGCTGGAATCCTGAAAGATCAAAATCCCAAAAATATAATTCTAGAAAATCTAAAAATTATTATGAAGAAATGTATTTAAAATTTTTAAAGGGGGGCCGGGCACGGTGGCTCACGCTTATAGTCCCAGCACTTTGGGAGGCCGAGGCTGGTGGATCACGAGGTCAGGAGATCCAAGACTACCCTGGCTAATACGGTGAAACCCCGTCTCTACTAAAAATATAAAACATAGCCGGGCCTAGTGGCAGGCACCTGTAGTCCCAGCTACTCGGGAGGCTGAGGCAGGAGAATGGCGTGAACCTGGGAGGCAGAGTTTGCAGTGAGCCAAGATCATGCCACTGCACTCCAGCCTGGGTGACAGAGCGAGACTCTGTCTAAAAAAAAAAAAAAATTTAAAGGGGATTTGAGAAACATATAAAAACATAGCAACAGCCTGGGCAACATAGCAAGACCCCATCTCTACAAAAAATTTAAAAACTAGCTGGGTGTGGTAGCACATGCCTGTAGGCTCAGCTACTCAGGAGGCTGAGGGAGGAGGATCCCTTGAGCCCAGGAGGCCAAGGCTGCATTGCGCCACTGCATTCCAGCCTGGGCAACACAGCAAGACTGTCTCTAAACAAACAAACTAAAAACAAAAACCATGACAGAACACTTCATTGGCCACTTTACACAATACATAGGGCAAAAACAGCATGCATATTTTTACAAGCATAAACACTCAGATATACTAATGACAGTCACATGGGTATAACAATTATGAACAGCTGAATGATAGTTGACTTCCTCAATACCAAATCTGTATTAGGGTTCTCCAGGTAGACACAGCCAATCGGATACGTATATAGATATATGAGAAGGGTCTTACTAGGGGAATTGGCTCACGTGATCGTGGCAGCTGAGAAGTCTCTCCGCAGGCCATCTGCAGACTGGAGACCTTGGGATACCAGTAGCATGAGTCAGTCCAAGTCCCAAGGGGTCAGCATCAGGAAAGCTGATGGTGTTGTTACAGGAAACAGACCCCAAGAGATGGTTCTTGGATCTCGAGGAAGAAAGAATTCAGGGCGAGTCCATAGAGTAAAGTGAAAGCAAGTTTATTAGGAAAGTAAAGGAATAAAGAATGGCTACTCCATAGACAGAACAGCCCTGAGGGCTGCTGGTTGCCCATTTTTATGGTTATTTCTCAATGACTTGCTCAACAAGGAGTGGATTATCCATGCCTCCCCTTTTTTAGACTGTGTAGGGTAGCTTCCTGATGTTACCGTGGTGTTTGTAAACTGTCATGGCACTGGCGGGAATGTAGCAGCGAGGACGACCAGAGGTCACTCTTGTCGCCATCTTGGTTTTGGTGGATTTTAGCTGTCTTCTTTACTGCAACCTGTCTTATCAGCAAGGTCTTTATGGCCTGTATCTTGTGCTGACCTCCTATCTCATCCTGTGACTTAGAATGCCTTCACCATCTGGGAATGCAGCCCAGTAGGTCTCAGCCTCATTTTACCCAGCGCCTATTCAAGATGGAGTTGCCCTGGTTCACACAGCTCTGACAGTGTAACTCTCAGTTCAAAGCTGAAAGCCACAGGACCCAGGGAGCATCTGGTCTAAGTCCTGGAGTCCAGTGGCCAATCAGCCTGGAGTTCTGATGTCCAAGGCAGCAGAAGAAAAGTCTGTTCCAGCTCTCAGAGACCAATTCCCTTGCTGTGTTTGTTCTCCCTTAGGCCCCTGGTTGAGTGATGGTACATGCCAGTATTGAGGGCAGATCTTTCTAACCTAATCCACTGAGACTCACACTGATCTCCTCTGGAAACACCCTCACGGACACACCCAGAATAATGCCTTACCAGGCTTCTAGGTATTCCTGAATCAAGTCAAGTAGATATCTATAATTAAGGTGTCATTAATTAATTAAGTCCACCCCTTGTCAACCTGGTACCCACAGGCTCTCTTTAAGTCATACTTAATTTAATACAGGCAGTAACAAGGTAATAGGTCCCCTAACATGATGCAACTATCCCGTAATTGTGATTTTTGGGGATTTTAGATGTTGGGGATGTAGACTTTAGGGATTTTAATCTTTAGGGATTTCGACTTTAGAGATTTTGATCTTTCAACATTTGGGATTATGACATTTGAGACTGTCTTTGAGGTTATGATCCAAACCCAAAAATATATAATGCTGATAAGAGAGAAGAATCACATACGTTCTTTTTCAATTTCTTTTTTTTTTTTTTTTTTTTTGAGACAGAGTCTCACTCTGTCGACTAGGCTGGAGTGCAGTGGCCGGATCTCAGCTCACTGCAAGCTCCGTCTCCCGGGTTCACGCCATTCTCCTGCCTCAGCCTCCCGAGTAGCTGGGACTACAGGCGCCCGCCACCTCGCCCAGCTAGTTTTTTGTATTTTTTAGTAGAGACGGGGTTTCACCGTGTTAGCCAGGATGGTCTTGATCTCCTGACCTCATGATCCGCCCGTCTCAGCCTCCCAAAGTGCTGGGATTACAGGCTTGAGCCACCGCGCCCAGCCTTCTTTTTCAATTTCAAACTGAGACTCTGGGGTGACCTTCAAAATCCTGCTCTCCTTTCTCCTTGAAATTTCAAATTCTCCAGAGTTGTTTCAGTACCTACATGCTCAAGATGTATTTATCGGACTGATGGATGATTGGATGGATGGTAGGATGGATGAAGGTTTGGTGGCTAGATGGGTGGATGGATGGATGAATGAATGAGACTTGGAGAAGGAAGTGAACTCCTTTCTGTTGTTTTATCTTTTTTTTCCTTCTCTTCTGCTTTGGGAAGTGGAGCCCCTCAGCTCTCAGCTGGTCACCTTGTAGCTTTTACCATCCTTATCCTCTGTGCCACCCGCATTCTGCCACTGTTGACATCCCACTCTGCATGGAGTTGGGGTGGAGCCATAGGAGAAAAGAGGTTAAACAAGCAGTAATTTACTTGAGTACAGTCTTTGAGCCAGTGAAATGCCAGTCATCATTTCCCAGGGGTATTTGTCATCTAGTCAACAACCCACTGATAATGCTCCTTCAATGTGAATATCAAAAGCAGGGCGAGACACTGAATAAAGAGGATGCCTACCCCTCCGGAAGACTGCTGTCCACCTCCAGGCCTGCATGCATACAGCCACGCCCACACTCATGCCCACACACCCACATGCCAGTGTTTTGGGGTTGGCAGCCTGGACGCTGCTGAGGCAAACACAAGTCATCAAGCATAATTCTCATTCTCTCCTTCTGTCTCTGTTTTAGTTACAGGAACTTGGTCAGTGTAGAGGATTTAATAAGTCCGTGGAAAATTTGTTTCTGTCTCTTGCTACCCACGTGAAAAGTAAGTGCATGCTTCATGATGTGTTTTCCCACCACCCTCCAGACCAGCCGAGCCCACTGGCTAGGGCCTGGCCGGTGATCTCAGTTGGCACTGTCCCTCAGGCCACTCACTTTGTGTCTGGACCCCGGGGAAAGCCACAGCACCTGACCCTTCACCTCTTTCCCAACAGAGCAGGCCTATGGTTCCTTGTGGGAAGGAAATGCCATTTCAGTCTACAAGGCTGGCTCAGTTTCCCCTACTCCTGCCAAAACCTGCCTAGCTCAGCGTCATGGGCAAAGGAGTTTAGACTTCCCTGAGGACCAACAGAGAAAACGTAAAGAGACAATTTCAGGGCTGTACCTGGTGGCTCACACCTGTCATCCCAGCACTTTGGGAGGCCAAGGTGGGTGGATCACTTGAATTCAGGAGTTCGAGACCAGTCTGGCCAACATGGTGAAACCCCGTCTCCACTAAAAATACAAAAATTAGCTGGGCGTGGTGGTGGGTGCTTGTAATCCCAGCTACTGGGGAAGCTGAGGCAGGAGAATCACTTGAACCCAGGAGGCGGAGGTTGCATTGAGCCGAGATCGTACCACTGGACTACAGCCTTAGCAGCAGAGCAAGACTCCATCTCAAAAAACAAAAAACAAAAAAAAAAAAAAGAGAAGAAAAGAAAGATGTAATTTCAGGGAATCTAAAACCAGAACCTTTCAGGCCGGTGGGGCCCAATATCTATCATCTGCATGGAATTACTTCACCTTTCTCCTTTTCTCCTTGGTAAATGTATTTTCTTCGGTTAGCAGTAATCCTGTGATTTTCCGGTGCACGTAACCCGGAACCACTTCCATTTGGAATATTGTGTCTTTCAGTGTTCTCTCTGTTCAGATACTTTTTTCTCTATTTATCTTAAAATGCAAGTCCCAGAGGACAGACTCCTTTTCATGCCTCCTAAGATGCCCAGGGCTGGTCAGGTGTTTAGAAAATGTCCTTAGTGGGCTCAAGTGTCCTTAGGCATGGATTTCTTTTTCACTGTGTTTCTGCTCGGCTTCTCTTCATCATCCCCTTTTCTGCAGTTGTGTGCAGATGGTCTCAGTGCTGCACTTGGCTCTGAGACAGTCTCTTTATATGACTTTAATTAGTTGTCCATATTCCTCATGAGCCCTGTCTCAGCTGTCACACGATGACAATGGACGTCAGAGCACTGCTCTTCAGATGAACAGAAACAGTGACTGTCTCATGCAATGGTCTGTTCCTTCCTTGTTCAGAGGGAGGAAGCAGCTGAATTTCATGAGCCTATTTGCTAAGAGCACTTGGTGGCTTAAAAATCACTGCTCCCACCCTGCGGGGCTCGCTGACAGTACCCCCGCTCTGTGCTCCTTGGCCTGGAATTTGTTTTCCAGCTGTCCTGGCTGCCTGTTCTCTTGTTGGTGCTGTTTTCCCACCCACACCCCAGTAGGTGCTAGTCCACCCTTCCCTGTATGTCTTTCTAGATGAACAGCCCTTCTCCAAATCTATGTGGCTTCTGTGAATTGTCTCCCACCACTGCCACTGTGGAATCAGTGCCTTGGAGTTAGCCCCAGCCCTGTCATCCCTCAGCCACCGAAATCCAGAGAGGTGGGACACACGTCAGCACACACGCGCCTTCTGGACGCTCCCAGCCCTACACACAGGTGCATTGGATGTGCTCACAGCTGTCAGACGGCCACCCCATAGCCTGGCCTGTGTACCTGCTCACACACTTGAGGCTAACCAGTGAAATACCCAGTTGGACGACTAGAGCTAGTCCCTGGGTGAGGTGTGGGGAAATTCACAAGAGCAAAGCAGCAAGCATCCCTTCTCAGATGTGGGAAGCTGACTAAACCACATAACCTATACACACACACACACACACACACACACACACACCCCAGCACCCACTCCCCCACCCCACCCCCACCCCCTGCCCAGAGGCAGAGATAGAAAACCCCAGCTTTCTGGTTCCTGGGAGTGGTGCTTTGCCTCTGACCTTTCCCAAGTGCTTTCCCTGGTTCTGCAGGAACAGGACACGTGACCACACACACGCCCTTCTCCTGTCCTGTAGGCGCTGACTCCTATTGCTTTGGATTTTGAGCTCTTCTTCTCGTGCCCCTGTTATCTTTTTGCTGCCTGTTTCCCTACAGAAGTGGGTGCAGAGGGAAGCCTCATTCTCAGGGGAGGAAGTCAGATTGGCATCTGAGGTCCTCGGGGAGGGGCTGTGGAGGGCCCCAGACTCTGCACTGGCACGGGTGCTGAAGGGTGGCCTTGCCCCTGAGGGGTTTTGAAAGCTGACCCAGAATTACAGCCTCTAGCTGCTGAAGCTGCCCAACGAAGTCAAACCAGCGGGAGGAAATGAGTGACCGCAGCTCTGTATTATCAGTACATTTCTAGAAGATGTCAGCTTTGTCGTCCCCCTTAGAAGGGGGAAGAGGAAATGAGAAAACTGGTCTTGCTCAGAAGCAATCTGCATTTCTTTCTCTTCCTTATCCTTTGTCCCCTAATAATACTGACCCATAAACCTATTTCTTAGGGCCCAAATTTCTCAAGAAGGCCCGTCCTCTCCCCTTGTCTGTGAACTTTAAATGGCCCATATAGGCCGAGGCTTTGGGGTGGGCACAAAGAGATTGCTGGGGGACCAGTTCCTCCTAAGGGGTTAGAAATTAGAGCCCCTCACAGCGTCACAGCCCAGACTGGGATGGGCCATCTGAGTGTGTCCTTTATTTTGTCCACTTTGAGGATCTGGTGCGTGCTAGTACCTTGGGAGCTGCTGGCCTTAGAAAGATACCCCAGTGTTTCTCGATGGTCACCTTGAGGATTTGGGATGGCATTGCTATCAGGGGAGGCTAGGAGGCATCCTGGTGGAGAAGCTGGACACCCCAGCAGTTTCGGGGAGCGTGTGTTGAATTTCCCTCTCTAGAGGAAAATGTCACTGCAGGACTCACTCCTGGGCAGTGCAGGCGGGAGAGAACCCATACATAGCGAGAGGATAGAGGATTCATGCCATAACATCCCAAGGAGTGGATCCAAAGCCAGCCAGGGAGGTCGAGAGCCACGCTGTCCATTGCAGTAGCCTCTAACCACGTGTCGCTTTTGAGCCCCTGAAATATGGCTGCAAGATGCACTACCAAAGTGAACACACTGGGTTTCAGAGGCTTGGAATCCAACAGAAGTAAAATATTTCATGGATAACTTTAATATTGATGACATGTTTTAATATTTTGGATATATTGTGTTAAACTAAATATAGAATTAAAATTAATTTGGCCGGGCTCAAGCCTGTAATCCCAGCACTTTGGGAGGCCAAGGTGGGTGGATATCTTGAGCTCCTCAGGAGTTCAAGACCAGCCTGGCCAACATGGTGAAACCCTGTCTCTACTAAAAATACAAAACTTAGCCGAGTATGGTGACACACACCTGTAATCCCAGCTACTTGGGAGGCTGAGACACGAGAATTGCTTGAACCAAGAAGGCAGAGGTTGCAGTGAGCCGAGATCACATCATTGCACTCCAGCCTGGGCAACAGAGTGAGACTCCATCTCAAAAATAAATAAAATAAATAAATAAATATAGAGTTAATTTTACCTGTTTTTTTTTTTAAACTTTTTAAATGTGGCTACTATAAAAATTTAAAATAATATGTGTGACTTGCATTGTCTCTCTACCAGACAGCACAGATCTAGAGACAGTTTTAAGGTTCTCGTTTGGAGGAATGGGGGTCTCAAGGGAAAATGAAACCATCTTTGAAGGATGAAACCATCTTCAAGGTGGTTCTCTCACTTCTGTGTGTGGCTTCCTTCCTTCGACCTTTATTCATCTTTATTCTAGACCACTATTACACTGTAAAAACAAATTTGTTTACAGTCATCTTTCCAGGGTTTGCTTACTATAATTGTTATGAGGACACCCCAAATCTTATTTTTACCTCACTTCAGAGAGTCACAAGAAATGGTGTTAAGTTGTAACATCTTTGTAAGGAACCCCTAGAAAGCCAGCTTGTTTGGTAGGCTGCCACCTTCGTGTTTGGACGAGTGTACACACATATGTGTGACCTGGAACGCAGGGGAGCTTGGGTGGATGATTTCCCTTCACCTCACCCTGACTATGGCCCGGGTGACCACAGCGGGACCTTGAAGGAAGCCAGCCTTCTCCTGCCCTGATCCAGCACACTGTCTGCTCACCCTCCCGACGCCTCTGCTCTTGGTGAGGGGATGTGCCACTCTTGCGCCTCTGTGCACTTTGCCCTCTTGGGACCTTGCGACCTACTGTCTGTGGGTTCAGAGAACCCCAGAAGAGGCTCCCACAAGTCTCAGCAAAGCTGCGTGTTGCCACCCGTCAACCCTTGTGTTTGCCTTTTAGAGCTCTCCAAATCCCAGAATGACATGGCCTCTGAGAAGCATCTTCTTGCCACGGGCTCTGGGCAGTGTGCGGGCCAGACAGAGAGACGGAGCCAGTCTGACACTGCGGTCAACGTCACCACCAGGGTACCCTGAGCCCCACAAGGCCTCCATGCTGTTCACCTTCATGTTGTCTTCCAGAACTTTCTAGCCTGCCTTCTCTGTAGATTTATGTTTTCTTTGGTTTTATGGAAAAACAGCCATCAGAAAAACATCATTACCAGTCAGCGCTTCTATTAGGGCAGGCCTGGCCCAAGGCAGGTCAGGATTCAAGGTCAGTCTGGAAAACTGTTCAGTACAGGGAAAGGCTTCCACCTAATCACCAGCCCCTGAGGCTCCTCTGTGTCCACAGAGCTCCCTGCCGGCTTCAAGCCTGCACCAAAGCCCAAAGGCTTCCTGCAGGGCCCACACCTGCCGAGTTAGCCCTTGAGTCTGCAAGACCAGCGGCCTCTGGTTAAAATCTGTCCTGGCCTCTGATGGAAACTATTGAAAACATAAAGCCTGTGGGGCGCTCTTCCCCCGCTGTCCACACCACAAGTGAGAGCTCCCCTAGTAAAGGCGTCTAGGGAAATAATTATTCCACCTTCCCACCAGGACTAACCCAGCCTGGAGTGAATGCTTCGGGTATGAGAGAAAGCCAACCTTGGAATCGGAAAACCTGCATTCTAGTTCAGCTGAGGTGCCTTGCCTGGGCAGGTGCCACTAGCTGTTGCTTGCAGAGTTGATGTGACTGCCCTGGTAGGCTGGACAGAACGGGTGTCCCTTCTCTGCTGCTGTGGACTCCACTCAAGCTGTCCCCAGACAGACTGTCCTTTAGGCGAGGGTGTGAGGTCAGTCCCCCTCTCCTGCTGGAACTTGCACACAGCCTCTTGAGAGTTCACGTCTTGCCTCCCACTCGAGCCTGTGTACCTACCCCTCTATAAAATGAAGATGATAATTGATACCTGTTCTGCCCACAGCACAAGGTTTTGTAAACATCTAATGAGATAATATAGTATCTTGATTTGCTATGTAAGTCATCTAAATATTTTATCTAAATTGCCAGCATTTACTATGATGTGCTGGACTCTGTACTAAAAGCTTAACTAAGCTATCTCGTTTTATCTTCATAACCACCCTCTAGGGTAGGTATTGCATGCAACCTCATTTTACGTGTAAAGAAATGGAGGCTTAGAGAGATTAAGTCACATGCCAAAGGTTGTGTAGCCAAAAGAGGACTGAACTCTGGGCCAGTGATTCCCAGCTCTTATGAGTATGGGAGTCACTGGGGGTCTTAAAATGCAGATTCCGAATCAGTAGCTGCGGGATGGACGTGACATGAGGAGCTGCAGGTGCATTTTTGGTGAGCTCCTGGGATCTGGCGAAGTCTATGCTGTGAAGTTCTCAGACCACACTTTAGGAACGAGGTGTCTAGACGGTTTGAAATGTATTTGGCAGGTGTTTGAAATTCTATAACACAAGTGTCAGCTCCTGCCAGCTTCCCAGGGTCTACAGAAGCGCCATCTGAACTCCCTCAGGGGATCACTCCTTCTCCTAGTGAAACAGGCGGAGGGGAGGGTTAGCAGCCCCTTATGAAGCCCTGTGTTCCACACATGGTGGCAGCATTTTTTCTTACCTACTTTATCACATTTAATGCTTACAAAAATACTGTGATAGATATTGTTACTCCCATGATAAAGATCGGCCGAGCCTGGTAGCCCATGCCTGTAATCCCAGCACTTTGGGAAGCCGAGGTGGGCAGATTACTTGTGCCAAGGAGTTTGAGACCAGGCTGGACAACATAGGGAAACCCTGTCTCTACAAAAATGCAAATATTAGCCGGGTGTGGTGGCACATGTCTATAATCCCAGCTACTCAGGAGACTGAGGTGGTAGGATCTCTTGAGCCCAGGAGGTCAAGGCTGCAGTGACCCATGGTTGCACCACTGCACTCCAGCCTGGGTGACAGAGTGAAACCCTGTCTTAAATAATAATAATTAAAAATTTTAAAAATTGGCCAGGCACCGTGGCTCATGCCTGTAATCCCAGCACTTTGGGAGGCTGAGGTGGGTGGATCACCTGAGGTCAAAAGTTCAAGACCAGCCTGGCCAACACGGTAAAACCCTGTGTCTACTAAAAATACAAAAATTAGCCAGGCATGATGGCAGGTGCCTGTGATCCCAACTACTGAGGAGGCTGAGGCAGGCGAATCGCTTGAACCTAGGAGGCGGAGGTTGCAGTAAGCCGAGATCGTGCCATTGCACTCCAGCCTGGGCGACAAGAGTGAAACTCTATCTCAAAAAAAAAAAAAAAAAAAAAAAAAAATATATATATATATATATATATAAAATATACATCTCAAGAACCTAAGTTTCAGTGAGAGGTTAACCAACCTGCCTAATGTCACATACTGAATGAAAGAGCCAGGAGCAAACCCAGGATTTGACTCTGAATTCTAAACTCTATGTTCCTGTAAGAAGGACAAACGAGGACCGCTGAAGAAAGAGGGTTCAGCAAGGGGATTGTGGAAGTATGAGTAATTCTCTTACTCGCCTGAGTCACAGGAAACCACTCAGAGTCTAACATTGACTTAGGGTTAACCAGATGCCTGGCATTATTCTCAGCGTAATGCCCCTCAGAGGTATTCAGCCTTTGTGATCCTTAAGACAGCCCTATGAAATTTGCACTGTTCCTGTCCCCATTGAAGACGGGGACACTGGGGCCAAGAGATGACCAAGCGCTAGGTCGAGCCTGCTCCAGAGACCAGCCACACCCTGCCCCTGCCCCTGAAGTGGGATGCACTTCCCATTTACACCATGATGTGCTGTGTGGTGGCACATCCCGCGCACCACAGGCTGGGCTTGTGGCGTTCTGCGTGAGGATGACCCGTGAGTCCTCGGCACGCCCCCTCCCCTGCTGCACGTGCACATGGCCCAGAGCCTGGCCGGGGTTGTCTGATGGGCTCTGGGAGCTCAGGGATAGAAGTGGTGGGGTACAGGGGAGACGGTGGGGGGAGAGCCCATCTAAGTAGACGTTGTTATGCCTGTGTCCACTTCTCAGCCATGCCCTTGGCAGGACATGCTTCCAACTTTCTACAGGCCTTCTCTCTCCCCACCTTGAGGATGTGGCTGGGTTGGTTTCTTTGTTTTGAGACCAAGTCTCGCTCTCTTGCCCAGGCTGGAGTACAATGGGGCTATCATGGGTCACTGTAGCCTTGATCTCCTATGCTTAAGTGATCTTCCCACTTCAGCCTCCCAAGTAGCTGAGACTACAGGCATATGGCACCATGTCTGGCTGATTTTTTTTTAATTTTTATTTTTAGTAGAGATGGGGGTCTCACTATGTTGCCCAGGCTGGTCTCAAACTCCTGGGCTCAAGCAATCCTCCCACCTAGGCCTCCCAAAGTGCCAGGATTACAGGTGTGAGCCACCACACCCAGCCCAATATGGCTGTTTTTTTTTTTTTTTTTTTTTTTTTTTTTTTTTTTTTTTGTTGAGACAGAGTCTCGCTTTGTCGCCCAGACTGGGGTGCAGTGGCCGATCTCAGCTCACTGCAAGCTCCGCCTCCCGGGTTCACGCCATTCTCCTGCCTCAGCCTCCCGAGTAGCTGGGACTACAGACGCCCGCCACCTCGCCCGGCTAGGTTTTTGTATTTTTTAGTAGAGACGGGGTTTCACCGTGTTAGCCAGGATGGTCTCGATCTCCTGACCTTGTGATCCGCCCGTCTCGGCCTCCCAAAGTGCTGGGATTACAGGCTTGAGCCACCGCGCCCGGCCCTAATATGGCTGTTTTAAGGGACAATTTAACCAAATATTTACAAAGTACTCATCTTTGATAGTATGATTTATAAATGCTAAATAACTATTGGGTTAAAATATAAGGAGTACATCTCTATTTATTCATTTTTATTTATGTTTGAGACAGAGTCTCATTCTGTTGCCCAGGCTGGAGTGCAATGGCACAGTCTTGGCTCACTGCAACCTCTCCCTCCCCAGTTCATGATTCTCCTGCCTCAGCCTCTTGAGTGGATGGGATTACAGGCATGCACCACCACACCCGGCTAATTTTTGGATTTTTAGTAGAAATGGGGTTTCGCTGTGTTGCCTAGGCTAGTCTCAAACTCCTGAGCTCAATTCGATCTGCCTGCCGTAGCCTCCCAAAGTGCTGGGATTACAGGTGTGAGCCACCGCACGTGGCCCTGGAGTACATCTTTAAATAGAACATTCATCAGACTGCAGTTACACATGCCTTAGCTGGGGAGCTCACCAAAATTCCTCTCCTTTTCATCAGAGCGTGTTGGAGCATCTTGTCAACGTTAATTATAGAACACGGTGCCCCTGCTTTGGAAGTGGGGGATGTTGGTGTCCACCTTGCAAGTGGCTGCATTGAGGCACAGAAGTAGTGGGTAACTTTTTTTTTTTTTTTTAGAGACAAGGTCTGTCTTTGTCACCCGGGCTGGAGTGTAGTGGTGCGAACACGGCTCATTGCAGCCTCAACCTCCTGGGCTCAGGTGATCCTCCCATCTCAGCACCCCCAAGTAGCTGGGACTAGAAGGGTGCACCATTCCACCCAGCTGATTTTTGTATTTTTTCTGGAGATAGGGTTTTACCATGTTGCCCAGACTGGTCTTGAACTCCTGGGCTCAAGGGATCCTCCTGCCTTAAAATCACGCAGTGACCTGGAGATGTTAACTGAGAAAACAGCTCAGCATCTTTTTCACACCGCTTCTCTGACTGTTAAGTTTGAACCACATATTCTGCAAACACCCCTTCAAAAATGCTCACTTAAGCATCTGGGCCAGGATTCTTCAATAAGTGAATTCTTGCCTCTCCTCTCTTGTGCGTTCCACTGGGATTTTATTGTATGTGTTATGAATGTACAGTATTGACCTATATTGGCCATAAAAACATGCACCTGTTAAACAGGAAGAATGCCTAAAAACCGTCAGCAGGGGCTATCTCTGGAGGGGGGAACTGAGGACAGAGGTGGAGGAAGAAGATTTCCTTTCTTTCTTTTTTTTTTTTTTTTGAGATAGAGTCTCACTCTGTCACCCAGGCTGGCAGTGGAGTAAGTGATCTCGGCTCACTGCAACCTCCTTCTCCCAGGTTCAAGCCATTTTCCTGTCTCAGCCTCCTAAGTAGCTAGGACTACAGGCATGTGCCACCACGCCCAGCTAATTTTTGTATTTTTAGTAGAGACAGGGTTTCACCATGTTGGCCAGGCTGGTCTTGAACTTCTAACCTCAGGTGATCTGCCCCCCTCAGCCCCTCAAAGTGCTGGGATTACAGGCATGAGCCGCTGTGCCTGGCCAGCTATTCCTTTTTAACAGCTACTTTTTTTCTTCCTTTTTTTTTTTAGACGGAGTCTTGCTCTGTTGCCCAGGCTAGAGTGTGGTGGCGCGATCTCGGCTCACTGCAACCTCCGCCTCCCAGGTTCAAGTGATTCTCCTGCCTCAGCCTCCTGAGTAGCTGGGACTACGGGCATGTGCCACCACGCCTGGCTAATTTTTGTATTTTTGGTAGAGGCAGGGTTTCACTTTGTTAGCCAGGATGGTCTCGATCTCCTGACCTCGTGATCCACCTGCCTTAGCCTCCCAAAGTGCTGGGATTACAGGTATGAGCCACTGTGCCCGGCCTAACAGCTACTTTTTAGGGCTTTTAGTTCATGCTGCCAAGTTGCCCTCCACTGAGGTTGACTCAGTTTACCTGACCACTGACAGGACAGTGACCTGTTTTCCAGCACTCTTGCCAACACTCAACTTTGTACCTTTTTTTTTCCTCAAAATGTTTATTATAGTAAAATACACATAAGACTTACCATCTATGCCATTTTAAGTGTATAGTTCATGGCATTGAAAACATTCCTAATGTTCTGCACGCATCACCACCATCCATCTCTAGGACTCTCTTCATCTAGTAAAACTCAACTTTATAATTTTTAACATTCCCATCACCACCATCCATCTCCAGGACTGTTTTCATCTAGTAAAACTCAACTTTATAACTTTTAACATTTGCCAATATAATGGGCAGTTATTTAAAATGTGCCTTTCTTTAACTGCAGGTAAGCTTTTTCTCCTACTTTTTCCCCTGTTTGGCACACCTTCATTCTTGAACCCCTCTCATTGGATCTGCTGGCTCTTCCAGCCTCTGGCTCCTTTGCTGTGGCTTTGGTGGACACTTCTGTCACACCGTTAGTGTCCCCTCAGACAACATCGCACATCCCCTGTGTTCATGATCTGTGTCCACGTGTCTGCAGGTCTAGGATGTGCTTTCTGTTTAACCATCACCAGCTGCTCCAGGGGGAAGGCCTTCCCTCTCAGGCTTACCCCAACCAGCCTCAGCACCCTCTCGGATAATTGCAGCCCCACTGAAGACCCTCCTAGAGGCTTGCATGCTGAAGATACTCTCCCTGGCCTCTTTGCCATTGACCTGGCTGGTGCTTCCATTTGAATGGTGTCTCTGTCTTCCTACTAGCTAGTGAGCCCTTGGAGGATGGACGTTTCATCTTCTCCTCTTTCTCCTCTCTTCCTCCTCTTCTACCAGCCCCCAGAATTTCGCGTGGTGGCGCAAATATAGTGTTGCCTAACAAATAAATGTCTGTAGGAATTACGTTGGCATTCTGGGGATGCAGAACATCAATAATGCGGAGGTAATCTTTTCTTTCGTTTGTTCTGTCGTATTCTCACTTAGTTTTTTCTTCCTGAAAATTATGACTATGTGGCAACGGTTATATTTCTGAGTTCTGCTCCAACCCAGCACCAAAAACTAAAGTCTCCACTTGGAAAGTTGGTATTTTCAGCCATTAAGAGGTTTTCCCACCTTGCCCGTTGTGTTTATTGCGCTCTACGGGCACTGTCCGATGGAACTTTCTGCAGGGATGGGAATGATCTTTATGTGAGCTGTCCAAACAATGACCATGGCTGCATGTGGCCACTGAGCATTTGAAATGGGTTGAGTGCAACTGAGAAGTTAATTTTGTTTGATTTCAACTAATTTGAGTAGCCATGTGTGGCTAGTGACTACCATATTGGAAAACACAGCTGTTTACATCACAGAAGTGTCAGCTTGGCTGTGCGCGGTGGCTCATGCCTGGAATCCCAGCGCTCTGGGAGGCTGAGGCAGGTGGATCACTTGAGGTCAGGAGTTACAGGTCAGCCTGACCAACATGGTGAAACCGCATCCCTACTAAAAATACAAAAATTAGGCAGTGTGGTGGCACATGCCTGTAGTTCCAGCTACTTGGGAGGTTGAGGCAGGAGAATTGCTGGAACCCGAGAGATGGAGGCTGCAGTGAGCCAAGATTGTGCCACTGCTCTCCAGCCTCCAGCCTGGGTGACAGAGCAAGACTCCATCTCAAAAAAAGAAAGAAAAAATAAAGAAGGGTCAACAATTAGCAAAGTATTTTTAGAAAATTGAGAGACGTATTTTGATTGTTCCCTTTTTATAAGCATCTTAGAGCTAAAACTCTGCTTATCAGGCCAGTTATTATATAACAAGTGATTAAATGCCAGGACCATTTATTAAGGCTAAAATTTGGACTTCTTTAAGACTTTTACTAATCCATGAGTGATCTACCCATTACTGTTCATGACTATCCCAAAGCTGGATGTTGTCTGTCTCTGGGCCCTGTGTGCGTGCGTGTGCGTGCGTGTGCATATGTGTGTGTGCGTGCACACGCATATACCAAATGCAAATGTGTCCTCCTACTCAGAAGTTTGCGTATTAGTAATATCAAGTAATAGATGCTTGCTGAAGTCACCACATTGGAACAAAACCAAACAGGGATGGAGACTATAATATTAATTTTTGTTTTTCCTTCTCCAGAAGGTCAGTGCACCAGATATTCTGAAATCTCTCAATCAAGAGGATCCCAAATGTTCTACTAACCCTATTTTGAAGCAACAGAATCTCTCATCCAGTCCGGCGCCCAGTGCCATATTCTCTGGAGGTTTTAGACATGTGAGTCTCATTCCAGTGCTCTTTTTTGTTTGTTTGTTTGTTTGAAAGCATAATGTACAAGTATTTATTTCAATTACTCCTATTTGAAGGTCCTTATTTTTGGAGAACGGCAAGGCATTTTATTATCCATCCTTGCATTCCTTATAAGGCTTCCACAGGTTTTAGTCAAGTCGCATTATCCTCAGGCCTGTTGTTTTGGAGTTACTCCAGGTGTGTCAGCAGATTCATTATCAATCCACTCCACCAGTGCTCTGTAGCCTTCTACAGCGCTGAAGTCAGTAGCGCTCTGCAACTCACGTAAACAGACAGGGCAAGAGGGCGCCGGTCAGCTTCCTCCAGGTGGTTGGGGCCTTGTGTTAGGCGTGGAAGCTACCAACAGTGTCACTTTCCACGTGTGTCCAGTCTCATGGGTTAAAATCTTACGGGCTCAATGTACGGAAACACTAGTTCTTTCCAGAATGTAATAGTTATCAAAAATTGAATAGTAAGTTGAAAATGTTTTCTGGCACTTCCTCCCTTTGCCTTCATAGCACAAGCTTTAAAAATCACTGCCATACTTAGCAAAGCTGAATATCCCTACACCATCTGTCAAAGAGAGCTGTCCAAAGACAAAGTTTCAGGTGTCTCCTGGGTAAAGATCAGTCATTGTTATTGACACAGGCATTTTCAGGTTTCTTCTTTTTTAAGAACTTCACCATGTCCCCTGCATGAACTTGCAGGCTTTGTTTGTGAGTTATCATTGACTCTAAAGGAACACCTCATTGCAGAAACAGGAACCAGTTCTAGGAGTTTTGCTGTCAAGCCATAGAAATATCCCTCACAGTAAGCCTTGAGCCATTTAATAGATTCTTCACTGATAATTCTGCTGTTTCCTAGAGATCCAGTGGACTGAATATAAATACTGCATTTGTCTGGAGAGAGTATCTTTCTGTAAGGGCCACTGAAGAACTGTTCAAAGTCTTGGGGAGCCTCTGGATGGGAAGGGTTCTAATATGATTGGGAATGCAAAGTAATGGGTCCAAAGAGATCAGTGGCTGGCTGGAAGTCTTCGTTCATACAGCACTGTTTTCCCCAGCATCTAATTTCCCATACTGTGACACAAGGCCTGGGTTCCTTGAGATGAGAGCTGTTTTCAGTGTTTGTTCAGAGTGCCGTACTGGTTGCATAATGACAGATCTCTTCTGTTAACATCGTGTTCCTAGGTTGAACTTTCTTTCTTTCTTTTTTTTTTTTTTTCTGAGACAGAGTCCCGCTCTGTCGCCTAGGCTGGAGTGCAGTAGCACGATCTCAGCTCACTGCAAGCTCCGCCCCCTGGATTCACGCCATTCTCCTGCCTCAGCCTCCCGAGTAGCTGGGACTACAGGCGCCCGCCACCACGCCTGGCTAATTTTTTTTTTTTTTTTTTTGAGACGGAGTCTCGCTGTGCCACCCAGGCTGGAGTGCAGTGGCCAGATCTCAGCTCACTGCAAGCTCCGCCTCCCGGGTTTGCGCCATTCTCCTGCCTCAGCCTCCCGAGTAGCTGGGACTACAGGCGCCCGCCACCTCGCCCGGCTAGTTTTTTGTATTTTTAGTAGAGACGGGGTTTCACCGTGTTAGCCAGGATGGTCTCGATCTCCTGACCTCGTGATCCGCCCGTCTCGGCCTCCCAAAGTGCTGGGATTACAGGCTTGAGCCACCGCGCCCGGCTGAACTTTCTTTATTTTAATTTTCTTTCTTTCTTTATTTTTTGAGATGGAGTCTTGCTCTGTTGCACAGGCCAGAGTGCAGGCTGGTGCCATCTCAGCTCACTGCAGCCTCCGCCTCCCAGTTCAAGCAATTCTCTTGCCTGTCTCCCGAGTAGCTGGGATTACAGGTGCCCACCATCACGTCTGGCTAATTTTTGTATTTTTAGTAGAGACGAGTTTCCCCATGTTGGCCAGGCTGGTCTCGAACTCTTGACCTCAACTGATCTGCCTGCCTTGACATCCCGAAGTGCTGGGATTACAGGCATGAGCCACCGCACCTGGCCTAGAACTTTCATTCTTCCTTTTAAATGGGTCAAACAGGTGTTCAGCCATGAGGCTTTATTAGGAAGAAGGCATCCTTCTGAGGTTTTTACCTTACAAGGATGGACATAGCAGGGCCTGGCTGGAAAAGTATTGTGGAAGGAATCTTCACCCACCAGGCCTTGAGGCCACCCACCCACCTCCCATGGCTGTTCTGATGTGTGCACCTCATCCAAGTACTTTTTTTTTTTTTTTTGAGATGAAGTCTCCCTCTGTCGCCCAGGCTGGAGTGCAGTGGTGCGATCTCAGTTCACTGCAACCTCCGCCTCCCAGGTTCAGGCAATTCTTCTGCCTCAGCCTCCCCAGTAGCTGGGATTACAGGCATGAGCCACTGTCCCCAGCCCCAAGTACTCTTGATATGTGCGGCATGGTAATGACATCAGTAGACAAGGGGAAGGATGAGCTGCCACCCTTGTGAGAGAAACTGGAATGTGACAATAGAACTTGGAAGTGATATTTTACTTAGGCTGGGATTTAGGGAAACCCTTACTATACTTTGAGAGTGGTTTTCTTTTCTACATCTTACTGTAAACATTTTCATACATATAGAGAGTAATAATAAATATTGGTGTCTTTTGATTTTGTGTGTTTTTAATTTTGGTGAAGTCTGATTTGGCAGCACGTTCTTTTACGGTTAAGTCTGTGTCTTATCCATCCACCAGTCATGAAGATATTCTCCCATGTTGTCATCTAGAAGTTTAGAAAAGTTTAGTTTTTATGTTCAGGCCGGTACTTCAGCTCATTATCATTTTTGTGTGTGGGTGAATGGTGTAAGGTAGGGATTGGGGCTCATTTTTTTCCATGTGGATGTTTGGTTAATCTAGTACCATTTGTTTAAAAAAAAAAAAAAAAAGGGGGGGCTATTATATCCCCCAGTGACTTTGGCATCTTGGCTGGAAATCAAATAACCACATAAGTGTGGCTCTCCTTATGGACTGTCTGTTCTGTTCCAGTGATCTCCTCGTCTATCCTTATGCCAAGACCACACTATCCTGAGTACTGTATCTTTGTAGTAAGTCTTGAAGTTGGGTATTATAAGTCTTCCAATTTGGTTCTTCTTTTTCAAGATTGCTTTGTGATGTCTTAAATGTATTCTCTGTGTTTAGGTAGGCATTTTAATTCATTCGTTCATTCATTTGTTTATTAAAAAACATTGAGGCCGGGCGTGGTGGCTCACGCCTGTAATCCCAGCATTTTGGGAACCTGAGGCGGGTGGATCACGAGGTCAGGAGATTGAGACCATCCTGGCTAACATGGTGAAACCTCATCTTTACTAAGAAAAAAACATAAAAAATTAGCTGGGCATGGTGGCAGGCGCCTGTAGTCCCAGATACTCGGGAGGCTGAGGCAAGTGAATGGCGTGAACCCAGGAGGTGGGGCTTGCAGTGAACCAAGATTGTGCCACCGCACTCCAGCCTGGGCGATGGAGTGAGACTCCATCTCAAAAAACAAACAAACAAACAAACAAAAAACAGTGAGTGTTAACTTTTTGCCTAGAATTGTGATGCATGGTGTAATAGATGGATTCTTGGATGAGGGGCCATGGTGCTTCAATTAACAGTTGTGTTAGTCCATCCATGTTGCTATAGCAAACACAGACTGGGTAATTTATAAACAATAGAAATTTATTTTTCTTGGTCCTAGACACTGGGAAGTTCAAGATATCAAGGCATGGGCAGGACTGATGTCTGATGGTCTGTGGCTCATAGATGGCTCCGTCTAAATGTTTTCCTCACATGGTGAAAAGGATGAAAGGGAAAGAGGGTCCAGTGCTGTGTGCAGCCTCTTTTATAAAGGCCTGAATCCCATTCACTAGAGCCCCGTCCTCATGGCTGAATCAGCTCCCAGAGGCCCCACTTCTTCATACTATCACATTGGCGATTACATTTCAACATGTGAACACTTGGATCTTTCAAGTTGCCAGCTTAGCCCCTTTCCAAGTGTACTTTACTTTGATTTGTAAAACAAAAATTAAAATGTTTCAACATGTGAATTTTGGAGGGGACATAAACATTCAAATCATAGCAACAGTCATGGTTCTTTCACATCTTATATGACCTTAGACAATTGCAGAAACCCTCTCAACATTGGAATCCTCATCAGGGAAATGGGCATTCGAGTTCTTTATTTTTTTAAGGAGTCTCGCTTTGTCGCCCAGGCTGGAGTGCAGGGGTGTGATCTTGGCTCACTGCAGCCTCCACCTCCGGGGTTCAAGAGATTCTTGTGCCTCAGCCTCCCGAGTAGCTGGGATTACAGGGCCATGCCACCATGACCGGCTAATTTTTGTATTTTTAGTAGAGATGTGGTTTCACCATGTTGACCAGGCTGGACTCGAACTCCTGACCTCAGGTGCTCTGCTCACCTTGGTCTCCCGAAGTGCTGGGATTAAAGACATGAGCCACTGCGCCCAGCCCTTCTTTTTTTTTTTTTTTTTTTTTAAGACAGAGTCTTGCTTTGTCACCCATGCTGGAGGACAGTGATGCAATCATGGCTCACTGCAACCTTGACCTCCCAGGTCCAAGTGATCCTCCTTCCTCAGCCTCCCAAGTAGCTGGGACCACAGGCATGCCCCACCATGCCTGGCTAATTTATTTGTTTTTTTGTAGAGTTGAGGTCTTGGCTTAAGCAATCCTCCCATCTTGGCCTCCCAAAGTGCTGGGATTACAGGCATGAGCCACCATGCCCGGTGGAGGGTTTTTTTTTTTTGCTTCACTGCATTGCTTAGAAAATAAAAGAATGTGTGAATTCCATGGTGCAGCGCAGTGTTAAGAGCTCAGCCTCTAGAAACCAACTTCTTGGTGCAGGTTCCAGCTCTGTTAGTGGCAAGGAGTGTGATGCAGAGCAAGTCCTTAATAATCCGTGCCTCTGGGTGGCTGTGTTCTTATGGAAAATGGTGTTTGGCTCAGATAATTTTGCACTGCTCTCCTCATCTACCGAAACGTCCAGTGGGTCACTCAAAAGTTGTGGCAGGAGCGGGCCAGGCCATGCACTGAAGGGCAGCTGGAGATTCTGACTGTATCCACTACATGCTAGCAGCCCCCAACCTATGCCTTTGCCTGCTCCTATGGGAGGTTCTGTCCCCATCAAAACCACTGTTCTATACCCTCACTCAAAATATGGGGCTCAGTAATCCTATATCACCTGGGAGCTTGTCAGAAATGTCAACTCTTGGACCCTCCCACAGACCTACTGAGTCGGAATGTGTAAGTTAACAGAGTCCAGGAGATTCGTATGCACAGTCAAGTTTGAGAAGCACTAATTGAGGCCTGGCCATGTCAAAGCTTGAGTAAAAGCAGTAACTTGTTAAGGAATCTTGAACAGGTTAGGGCTGTGCTGTCCAATTTAGTAGCCATTAGTCACATGCAGCTACAGAGCACTTGAAATGTGGCTATTCCAAATTGAGATATTCTGTGAGTGTGAAATATATGCTGGATTTTGAAGACTTCGATATAAAAAAATGAAAAATATCTAATTAATAATGTGCATATAGATACATGTTGACATGGCAGTATTTGGAATATATAGGGTTAATAAAATAGATTTCTCTTTTTAAATGTGGCTGCCAGATAATTTTATTTTATTTATTTATTTATTTTTGAAATGGAGTCTTGCTCTGTTGCCCAGGCTGGAGTGCATTGGCGTAATCTCGGCTCACTGCAACCTTGCCTCCCGGGCTCAAGTGATTCTCCTGCCTCAGCCTCCCGAGTAGCTGGGACTATGGGCATGTGCCACCACACCCAGCTAATTTTTGTATTTTTAGTAGAGATGAGGTTTCACCATGTTGGCCAGGCTGGTCTCGAACTGACCTCAAGTGATTCGCCTGCCTCAGCCTCCCAAAGTGCTGGGATTATAGGCTTGAGCCACCATGCCCGGCCCCAGAGAATTTTTAAGTTGCAGATTTGGCTAACATTATATTTCTATTGCACGGCCTTGATCTTGATATTATTGTTGTGCATTAAGTAGCACCAGACTAGGTCTTATTCCGGAGTTCTTTGGAACAGTATCCAAAATGTCCCGTGCCTCTGCCTCTGTACCCTTTCCTGGGAAGAAGGTTCATATTTTCATCCAGTTCTCAAACAGGTCTGTGAGTCCACATTGGTTCGGAGCCAGGATCAGGCTCTGAGGCACAAAAACTTCCTCTCATGGGATGCTCCTGACTTCCTTGTGAGTGCAGCCACCTGTCCTGGGTCACACAGCTGGTGGTACCAGAGCCTGGACCCATGTTTCTGATTGCTGACGCCCTTTGTCTGGGTCGCAGTCACAAAGTGCCATAGACTGGGTGGCTTATAAACAACAGAAATGCATGTCTCACTGCTCTGGAGGCTGGGAAGTTCACGACCAAGGCACTGGCAGAATCCGTGTCCGATGGGGGCCCACTTTCCAGTTTACAGATAGCACCTCCTCACTGTGTCCTCCCTTGGGCGCATTTTATAAGGGCACTAATGCAGTTCATGAGGACCCCAGCCTCATGGCCTCATCACCTCCCAAGGCACCACCTCCTAATATCATTGCCCTGGGGGTGGGGATTTCAACATGAATTTTGGGAGGACACAGGCATTCAGGCCACAGTGGCCCTGATCCTCTGCTTCTTGGATGCCCTTTTCATTTGAGAAACCAAAGCTGTGAGAAGTCTGCAGCGGTTTCTGAGAGCACAGACCCTCTGCAATTGTGCTGGAGGATGCTTCAGCACCTTTCTTCATGCCACGGTGGGGTTTATATTTGAGAAAGGCATCTTTCTGAACTACTGGCCTGAGTCAAGCCTTCCCCAAGGGCAAGGTGGGTGAAGGCGGCTGCAGACCCTTGTCTCCGGGGACTGAACCCCAACATGGGTATGAGATGTGAGCTCAGAGGGGCCTCTGGGAGGGTTTTCCAAGACCTGCCTGAAGGTTTGTCCCTACCCTAGGTGACAGAGGACCCCAAGGGATCCAGCCAATTTGAACCTCTACAAGGCTGATGGGGGTTAGGACATTGTAGAAAGTAAAACTTTTTTTTTTCTTTTGAAACGGAGTCTCTCTCTGTCACCCAGGCCAGAGTGCAGTGGCGCAATCTCTGCTCACTGCAAGCTCCACCTCCTGGGTTCATGCCATTCTCCTGCCTCAGCCTCCCAAGTAGCTGGGACTATAGGCGCCCACCACCATACCTGGCTAATTTTTTGTATTTTTAGTAGAGACGGGGTTTCACTGTGTAGCCAGGATGGTCTTGATCTCCTGACCTTGTGATCCGCCCACCTTGGCCTCCCACAGTGCTGGGATTACAGGGGTGAGCCACCGCACCTGGCCAACGTTTTCTTTTTTAAGTTTCCTTTTTTGTTAAAGGATAATAATTGTTAAAAATAATTTCTTTTAAAGACTAACTTTCTTCAAGCCTCCTTGCTTTGTGCTAATAACTCTTTGTTAAGCCCTATCCTATGTAGCTGTTAGATATAAAGGAATAAGTACATTGTGTGTCCTTGTACTTTAACGAAGGTAGGCTCACAGGCACATACAGCTCACAGCCTATGCCCCTTCCTTTTTTTTTTTTTTTGAGACGGAGTCTCGCTCTGTCACCCAGGCTGGAGTGCAGTGGCCGGATTTCAGCTCACTGCAAGCTCCGCCTCCCGGGTTCACGCCATTCTCCTGCCTCAGCCTCCCGAGTAGCTGGGACTACAGGCGCCCGCCACCTCGCCCGGCTAGTTTTTTGTATTTTTTTAGTAGAGACGGGGTTTCACTGGGTTAGCCAGGATGGTCTCGATCTCCTGACCTTGTGATCCGCCCGTCTCGGCCTCCCAAAGTGCTGGGATTACAGGCTTGAGCCACCGCGCCCGGCCGCCCCTTCCTTATTTTTTTTTTTTTTTTTTTTTTTTTTTTTTTTTGAGACGGAGTCTCGCTCTGTCGCCCAGGCTGGAGTGCAGTGGCGCGATCTCGGCTCACTGCAAGCTCCGCCTCCCGGGTTCACGCCATTCTCCTGCCTCAGCCTCCCGAGTAGTTGGGACTACAGGCGCCCACAACCGCGCCCGGCTAATTTTTTGTATTTTTAGTAGAGGCGGGGTTTCACCGTGGTCTCGATCTCCTGACCTTGTGATCCGCCCGCCTCGGCCTCCCAAAGTGCTGGGATTACAGGCGTGAGCCACCGCGCCCGGCCCGCCCCTTCCTTATTTGAAAATATTACTTTCTAAGTCCTTTCACAAGCAACTTCCTCTTTTCCTTTGTTCTCTATTGCCTATACCTATTTTAAAAAGGTTTAAATTATTAGCCAGTCAGGTTTAGTTTAGATTGTAAGGTCTGGCTCCAGCTAGTGGAGACAACACAGTAGCAGGGACAAGCTGTGTAAAGGATAAAAATTGCTTCCCTCCATTGTTCAGGTGTGCTCTAGTCATTGTTCCATCTGCGAGGAGCACCCTTTCTGCAAAAAGTAAAATTGCTTTGCTAAAAAAAACTTTTTGTCTAAATGCTAATTTTTTCCTTAGAGTATTTAGGAACAAGCATTCTGTTTCTTTTCTTTTTTTTTTTTTTTGAGACGGAGTCTTGCTCTGTCTGCCCAGGCTGGAGTGCAGTGGTCGGATCACAGCTCACTGCAAGCTCCGCCTGCCGGGTTCAAGCCATTCTCCTGCCTCAGCCTCCAGAGTAGCTGGGACTATAGGCTCCCGCCACCTCACCCGGCTAGTTTTTTGTGTGTTTTTTAGTAGAGACGGGGTTTCACCGTGTTAGCCAGGATGGTCTCGATCTCCTCACCTCGTGATCCGCCCGTCTCGGCCTCCCAAAGTGCTGGGATTACAGGCTTGAGCCACTGTCCCCGGCCGCATTCTGTTTCTAAATAAACATTTTACTTATAACAAAATGGTGGCCCTTATGGGGATACACTGTCCTCCAGGGGCAGTCTCTAGTCCTGTCTCATGAGGAGGTGCCCCACTGCCTTGTTGTGGTGGCCTCAGGGGTAAGGAATCGAGACCCACCTGGTGTGACGAATAAACCTGGACTCTCAGCAACGCGGAAAGAAAGCAGCCGGCAAGCTGAAGTAAAGGATCCTCACATACCACGTGGGCCAGGTAACCTCATGCATAAGACAAGGAAGGAAATACTGGAGGAGCTGGTCAAGTATTTCCTTGGTGGTCAGGACTAAGGAAAGAAAAGCCTGGGGCAGTAAAGCATTCCTTGGTGAGGACACACCAAAGTAAGAGAAACTGCAGGGGCCCTAAAGCATTCCTTAAGACTGAGGAAAGAAAAGCCGCAGGGGTGGGTGGGGGGCGGGTGGGGCGCGGTGTGAAGTATTCCTTAGTTAGGATGTCTTAAAGGTTAAAAAGAGGTGAAAAGTCCCCATTAGGGGGAGATTAAACATCACACAAATCTCCAGTAGTAAAAAAGATATTCAAAACTTCCCTTTCCTCTCTTCTCAGGGGAAGAAAGAGGCTAGGCTCCATTCCCACTGGCTGCTCCTTAGGAAAAAGGGAAGGAGAGGGGAGAACAGCTGCGTGGGTGGCTGGCAGAGGTAGGGAAAGACCAGCAGAGAGAGAGAAAGGCAGAGACAGAAAGCAAAAATCTTTTAACAAAGTTTCAAAGTTTTCTAAAAGTAAAAGAAGAGCTGGGCGCAGTGGCTCACGCCTGTAATCCCAGCACTTTGGGAGGCCGAGGCAGGCGGATCACGAGGTTAGGAGATCGAGACCATCCTGGCTAACACAGTGAAACCCCTTCTCTACTAAACATACACAAAATTAGCCGGGCATGGTGGCGGGCGCCTATAGTCCCAGCTACTTGGGAGGCTGAGGCAGGAGAATGGCGTGAACCCGGGAGGCGGAGCTTGCAGTGAGCCCAGATCGCGCCACTGCACTCCAGCCTGTGCAACAGAGCGAGACTCGTCTCAAAAAAAAAAAAAAAAAAAAAAAAAGAGAACTCAGGAATGCAAAGACAAAGAAGGCAAGGTCAGTACTTTAAAGGAGAAGGTCAAAGCAAGCGCTGTAAAGGCTGTGGATGTAAACGTAAGAAAGAAAGAAAAAGGGGCCCTCTGGCCCAGGGTTAATGACTCATGCAACTTGCGTCGGGCATCTGCCGAGCCTCTGGGCCAGCGGCGGCTCTGGGCCTGGATTGCGGCCACACGGATCCCACCCAGCCCAAGAGACTAAGTGTAAAGGAAAAAAGGAAAAAAGGAAAAGAGAAATTGGAAATGAAAAGAAGAGACAGAAAGCGGCTCGGGAGCAGGGCCCATGCTGTTTCCCGGCCCCACCAGTGGGGCCGCTAGAATGGGAGAACTCGGGAAGGAGAGAGGAAACGGGATGACAAAGAAAAAGCGCAAATGAGAGAGAACTAGAGGGAGAAAATGAGTAATAGAGAGGCTGAAAGAGACAGAGATCAGAGAAAGACAGAGGGTGAGACTGAGGAGAGAAATAGTGGAAAAGAAAATCAGAAAGTTGAGGCATGTCAAAGATTGTAAAAGTCATAAAAAATGTTATTAAAAAATTTTTTAATCCCAGCACTTTGGGAGGCCAAGACGGGCGGATCACGAGGTCAGGAGTTTGAGACCAACCTGGCCAACATAGTGAAACCGCGTCTCTACTAAAAGTACAAAAATTAGCCAGGCGTGGTGGCGGGTGCCTATAATCCCAGCTACTTGGGAGGCTGAGGCAGGAGAATGGCTTGAACCCGGGAGGCGGAAGTTGCAGTGAGCAGAGATCACACTATTGCACTCCAGCCTGGGTGACAGAACGAGACTCCATCTCAAAAAAAAATAAATAGCCGGGCGCGGTGGCTCAAGCCTGTAATCCCAGCACTTTGGAAGGCCGAGACGGGCGGATCACGAGGTCAGGAGATCGAGACCATCCTGGCTAGCACGGTGAAACCCCGTCTCTACTAAAAAATACAAAAAACTAGCCGGGCGAGGTGGCAGGCGCCTGTAGTCCCAGCTACTCGGGAGGCTGAGGCAGGAGAATGGCATAAACCTGGGAGGCGGAGCTTGCAGTGAGCTGAGATCCGGCCACTGCACTCCAGCCTGGGCGACAGAGCGAGACTCCGTCTCAAAAATAAATAAATAAATAAATAAATAAATAAATAAATAAATAAAGTCTTTTAGCACAGTATCACCCCTAGAATTTCCAGCACACCAGCACTAGCCTGGGGACCACGTCCTCATCAAAAATAAAAAGAAAAAAAAACTCAAGCCAGCCTAGGAAGGACCCTACCTTGTGCTGCTAACCACCAAGACTGCCTTTGCACAGCAAAAAAAGGATGGACACATCATACCCAGGTCAAAAAAGCATCATCACCTTCAGAATCATGGACCATTGTTCCAAGGTTAAGCCCTACCAAATTAAAGGTAAAAAAAGCTTTCTCTCTTTTTCTTTTCTTCCCTTTACTTCCCATCTTATTATTAACATAACTAATCTTTTCTGTTGTTGTTGTCGAGACGGAGTCTCTCTCTGTCTCCCAGGCTGGAGTGCAGTGGCACAATCTCGGCTCACTGCAAGCTCTGCCTCCCGGGTTCACGCCATTCTCCTGCCTCAGCCTCCCAAGTAGCTGGGACTACAGGTGCCCGCCACCACGCCCGGCTAGTTTTTTTATATTTTCAGTAGAGACGGGGTTTCACCATGTTAGCCAGGATGGTCTCGATCTCCTGACCTCGTGATCTGCCTGCCTCGGCCTCCCAAAGTGCTGGGATTACAGGCGTGAGCCACTGTGCCTGGCTGCCTATATCTATTTTAAAAAGTTTTAAGTTATTAGCCAGTCAGGTTTCAATTTAAATTGTAAAGTCTGGCTCCAGCCAGTGGAGACAAGACACAGTAGCAAGGCCAAGCTGTGTAAAGGATAAAAATTGCTTCCCTCCATTGTTCAGGTGTGCTGTCACCATTGTTCCATCTGCGAGGAGCACCCTTTCTGCAAAAAGTAAAATTGCCTTGCTAAAAAAACCTTTTTGTCTAAATGCTATAGTACCAAAAAAACAAGCATTCTGTTTCTAAATAAACATTTTACTTATAACAGGAGTGGAGGGATTGGGATGAGACTATGCCTTCATAGAGAGCCAGTGGGCCAGTTTCCACTAACTGCTCAGGGTCCCACTAGATTGGACCCTAAGCTCCTTCAAGGGCCAGAATCACGTCCTTGTAGCCCTAGAAACCAACACATAGCCAGGTATGTGGGCTTGGACCCACCCCCTGATGGTCTGTGGGGTCCTGTGTGACCTGCCCACCACTCTGCCCTGACCTCACCGGTTCTCACCCTCCCCATTGCTCATTCCACTCAGCTGCAGGGCCACTCACTGTTGCTGGGACCCCCAGACACATCCCACCTGCAGGCATTTCTGTACTCTTCCCTCTCTAGACATCGCAAGTCATACAGTCCCTTCCTTTAAGGCTTTGTTCCAAGCCACCTTCTCAGGGAGCTCCCCCTGCCCTGCTCCCCCCACCTACTCTATGTTAATCCATGTCCTTACCACCCTCGACGTGCTATAGAGTTGGCTCATCTGTTGGGTATTGTCTGTGTAACCTCTCTGCTAGACTAGTTCCCAAGAGCTGTGTCTAACACTTAAATGGCCTCAATAAATGTTTGTTGAGTGATTGGGTTAATCCTAATCATAGTTACCATTTATTGAAAGCCCAAGGCAGGTGCTTCACAGCTCATTCTCACAAAGATCTTTTATGGAAGGTGCTGTTGTCCCATTTCACAAACAAAGAACCTGAGGTTCACAGAGGTTAATGCAACTTGCCAAGGTCCTGAGCTGACTATAGAACTCTGATTCAAATCAGGGGCCTGGGGAGTCCGTACCGGGGAGTCCAGGCTTTTCATAATATCCCACAGGTGTGTTGTACTCTTACACTGAGCAGTTTTCCTGACCCATGCTACCTTGTTCAGCTTCACTCGGGGCCAATCCACACGTAGAAGCAGGGAGCCAGGATGTTGGCTTAGGGAGAGGTGGGGTGAGCAAATCCATCTTAGTCCCTTTGCTGCTTAGGGACTTTTTGTTGGAAAACAGAAAAAAAAAATTTTTTTTGAGACAGAGTCTCGCTGTGTTGCCCAGGCTGGAATGCAGTGGTGCAATCTCGGCTCACTGCAAGCTCCACCTCCCGGTTTCCAGGTTCACGCTATTCTTCTGCCTCAGCCTCCCCAGTAGCTGGGACTACAGGTGCCCGCCACCATGCCCGGCTAATTTTTTTGTATTTTTAGTAGAGACGGGGTTTCACTGTGTTAGCCAGGATGGTCTTGATCTCCTGACCTCGTGATCCACCCACATCAGCCTCCCAAAGCGCTGGGATTACAGGTGTGAGCCACCACGCCCAGCCCCCCAAAATTGTTTTTAACAGCCCCGTCAGTGGCATATGAGATTACGCAATTCCCCATACACTCATCAACTTTGAGTATTAATCAGATTTTACACATACACACACGGATGTTAATTTTATAATTATTGTTTACCTATGCTTGACTAAATCATAGTGCAAATTCAGTAGGGCTCTCTATTCTCACCCATTTTCCTAAAGTTTTCTCTTATTTGTGCCCTTAAAATTTATAATCATGAGATGTAATTATTATGCATTTAATCATAACCTGTTCCCTTTAGGATGAAGCAGCATTTACTCGAGGAAGCTGAGCTCCCACCAAACCACTGCTTTTCTCTTCTTGCCAAAGGTGTTGCCTTCCCTTCTGAGAACTATTTGCATTCTCTGAGAAACAAAGATTGGAGCTAAAAAACAACAACAACAAACAAACCCAAAAAAACCCAGCTTATTAACATTCCACTTATTACAAAAGTATAAAACCAGATCTAGACAACAAATAGGAAAAATCATTTAACCTCTCAAGTAGGCAAATCAATATAAAATTAAAGCAACCTGCTATTTTGGGACCACTTTCGTAAATTTTAAAAATAATAGAGCTTAGTGTTGGTAAGGTGTAAAGCAGCAGGCATTCTTACAAACTGTGGGGTGAGCAGTAACTGTTACAACTTTTCTAGAGGGCAATTAGCAATAGATATCAAAAGTCTTTACATGTTCTCTTTAATTGAACTTCAGTCACAGGAACTACTCTTTAAAAATTATCATGAATGTTGGCCAAAATGTGCATACATAGATGTCCCGGACATCATTGTTTATAACTGTTTTAATTTTGAAAAACTGTCAACAACCAAAATGTCAAGAGAACGTTAAATTATGGAGAATGTGTACACAGTATTATTCTAACTGTATAAATGTCAAAATCAGGTAAAACTAGACAGTAGATTGTTTGGAGGATATATTCATATATAATAAAATCATTGGCTGGACACGGTGGCTTATGCCTGTAATCCCAGCACTTTGGGAGGCCAAGTCAGGCAGATCACCTGAGGTCAGGAGTTTGAGACCAGCCTGACCAACATGGTAAAACCCCGTGTCTACTGAAAATATAAACATTAGCCAGGCGTGGTGGCAGGTACCTGTAATCCCATCTACTTGGGAGGCTGAGGCAGGAGAACTGCTTGAACGTGGGAAGTAGAGGTTGCAGTGAACCGAGATCGCGCCATTGTACTCCAGCCTGGGTGATGAGAGCGAGACTCTGTCTCAAAAAAAAATAAATAAAAATTTTTAAAAAAGTAAATCCATCAAGAAAAGCGAGGATGATTAACAGACAATTTGAAATAGTGTTTCCTGGAGACAGGAATGAGAGGGGATTTGATAAGGGAGGAGGAGTTCTGGGGCACTTCTGAAGTCCTGGTGATGTTATTTTTCTTAAGCTGAGTATGGGCGTGTGGATGTTAATTTTATAATTATTGTTTATTCCTATGCATTATATGTACTCTTTTGTTATTATACATTTCTTGGCAAAAAAGAAAAAAATGAAGAAACAAAAAATCAAATTATTTGCTTAGCTTACAAAAGGCATCCACATTTTGTGGCATTTTAAAAAGGCTGATAATCTGGCTGGGCATGGTGACTCACGCTTGTAATCCCAGCACTTTGGGAGGCCGAGCCGGGTAGATCACGAGGTCAGAAGATTGAGACCATCCTGGCTAACATGGTGAAACCCCGTCTCTACTAAAAATACAAAAAATTAGCTGGGCATGGTGGCAGGCGCCTGTAGTCCCAGCTACTCGGGAGGCTGAGGCAGGAGAATGGTGTGAACCCGGGAGGCGGAGCTTGCAATGAGCGGAGATTGCACCACTGCACTCCAGCCTGGGCAACAGAGCGAGACTCTGTCTCAAAAAAAAAAAAAAAAAAAAAAAAAAAAAAAAAACAAAAGGCTGATAACCACTAAGCTTACCAAACATAGGCATGGTTCTAAGTCTTTTTCCAACCTCACCACGACCCTGTGAAATAGATCCCCATTTTACAGATGAGGAAACTGAGGCTTTGGAGGGTAAGATAATTTCTCAAGATCACACAGCCACTAAGTGTCAAGGCCAGGCACTGGAAGACTGCTGGGTGGCCTCATCACTCACCATCTTAACCACTTTGCAGAAATGTTCTCTGTGTGTTCTTATCAGGATTTATTATTTTTAATTTAGCTGTGGCTTCAGTGGACTCTGGGTTTTCTGCCCTTGTAAAATAAAAGGGCATGAAACTTTGCTTGCAGTTACAGGAGATAAATTTGTGACCTTCAGAGAAAGTCGCTGGCAGAAGGCTCCCTGCCTGCCTTGAGTTTTTCCTCTGCTGTTGCCCAGATTGACTTTCTTTCAAACCCAGACTGCGCCAATGGCTTTAATAAAAGTCAGCCTGAGTTTTGGGTTGCTTTTCTGGGCCAGAATCTTTTGGTTGACTCAATTTGGTGCATTCAGCTTGTAACCTGCTCAAAGGCTCTGTTCTGGCTCCAGAGAAAGCAGAACCAGCAGCCCTGCCAGGGCGATGGTGGTGGAGCCATGAGTTATCTGGGAAGGAATGCACTTGATGGATGAACGGGCTCTGCTCTCCTTTCATTATGAGGGTGTATCCTCCCGCTCCCTGCTCAGCAGACACAGTGGTTGAACTACTCAGAGACACAAGCATACCTTATGACCCAAAGATTTAGGAGCCCAGGTCCACTTCCAGGTCTGCTTCTGATGTGTGATGCAACTTGGGGCATGGCTCAACCTGCCTTGACCTTGGTTTATCCACTTGTAAAATGATGAGTAATGACAGTGCTTCCTGGATTCTTTATAATTCTGGGTGCCAACCTGGATGAGCCCAGCTGTGCACTTTTCTTTCTACCTACACGCCGACAGCTGCGCACCCAAGGAGCAAGGTGCATGGCAGGGCAGCCCTAACCCCAGGACACTCACGCCTGCATGCTGGAGATTAGGTCTGCCCTGTTGTGTTCCCAAGTCCAACTGTGCCCAGCACTGCCCAGCAATCCTGATGTCTTTTCGTGATTTATATGGTTTTTTTGCTCTCTACAACAAACATTTCATACCTCCTCCAGTCTTTTCAAACCTGCTCTTCCTCCTCACTCTCAAGAAATATCCCTTTTTACTCTACCAAGAAAGAAAAGAATCAGGTTGAAATTTCCCAGTCCTCCTGATACCAAATTAACCAACTGCATTTGCATCCAAGTGGCTCTCCTTTCCCCACCTGCAATAGAAGAAGCTGATGCCTTCAGCAATACTTGGGATCCTGCCCTCCCCTGCCTTCTGTGTTCCTTATTCTATCACTTATCCTTCCTCACATATGCATTCAGCCTCTACTTACCTGGACCCTTGAACACATTCCAGTCTCCTGTGATAAAACACCTTCACTCAACCTTCCATTCCCCTCCAGCTACCATTTTTCTCTCCCCACCTCAGCTAATCTTTTTATTTTGTTTTGTTTTGTTTTGTTTTGTTTTGAGATAGAGACTCGCTCAGCTGCCCAGGCTGGAGTACTGTGGTGCGATCCCAGCTTACTGCAACCTCCGCCTCCCAGGTTCAAGCGATTCTCCCACCTCAGCCTACCAAATAGCTGGGATGACAGGTGTGTGCCACTGTGCCCAGCTAATTTTTGTATTTTTAGTGGAGACAGGGTTTCACCATGTTGGCCAGGCTGATCTTGAACTCCTGACCTCTAGTGATCCACCCACATTGGCCCCCCAAAGTGTTGGGATTACAGGCCTGAGCCACCGCGCCTGGCCCCTTAGCTAAGCTTTTATTAGTTTTCTGCACTTGGCATTCCTGCCTTTCCCCTCCCACTCACACAGCCCTCCCTCTCTGGCTCCCCACCCCTTCACCCTGCAAAAGAAGGCCCCTTCTCTTCCTGCCCTTCTGTGCATTCATATTTCAGCTGTGTCTCATCTAAATAGCACAGTCAGATGTTTTTAAAAATCCAGTCATTGACTTTTTTTGTAGTATGTAATCTGTTGTAGTTTATTGTAACTACTTTTTTCTCCTGCTCTGTGTTACTGTCTCTACCCCCTTCTTTTCATCATTCTTTTTGGATTAAACAAGTCTGGCTTCTATCATTTCTGGGGGGCAATAAAATGGTTAAATCTTACTGTTTATTCCATCATAGGTAATAGATCCTTTTCTTCTCTACCATTAAGATTTTCTCCTTGTCTTTGATTTTAAGCAATTTTATTATGATGTACCTATGTATAGTTTTTTAAAAAACATGTTTCCTCTTAAATCTGAGGTTTATTGTCTCTTGTTAGTCTTTAGAAATTTTTTTTTTTTTTTTTTTTTTTGAGACGGAGTCTTGCTCTGTCGCCCAGGCTGGAGTGCAGTGGCGCGATCTCGGCTCACTGCAAGCTCCGCCTCCCGGGTTCACGCCATTCTCCTGCCTCAGCCTCCCGAGTAGCTGGGACTACAGGCGCCCACAACTGCGCCCGGCTAATTTTTTGTATTTTTAGTAGAGACGGGGTTTCACCGTGGTCTCGATCTCCTGACCTTGTGATCCGCCCGCCTCGGCCTCCCAAAGCACTGGGATTACAGGCGTGAGCCACTGTGCCCGGCAGTCTTTAGAAATTCTTAACCATTATCTCTTCAAATATACCTTCTGCCCCATTTTTCTCTAGATGAGAGTCCAAACATACACTTTTTCATTATGTCCTGTATGTCTCTCTCCCTCTCTCCCTCTCCCTCTCTCTCTGTCTCTTTCTCTCTCTCTATCCCATCTTTCTGAGATGGGGGGGTCTCATTCTGTTGCCCAGGCTGGAATGCAGTGGCACAGCCCTAGCTTACTGCTTCCCAGAACTCTTGGGCTTAGCAGGAGCACCCACTCACTATGTTGTGCAGACTGGTCATGAACTCCTGGCCTCAAGCAATCCTCCCACTTTGGCCTCCCAAGGCACTGGGGTTACAGGCATGAACCATGGTATTTGGCCCTGTATGTCTCTTATACTCTTTATTTTTCATTCATTTTATTCCCCTGTGCTTCACTCCAAATATTTTCCATTGACCCATCTTCCAGTTTACTAATTCTTCCTTCAGCTAAGTCTGATCTTATGTTAATTTAATTTGTGGAGTTCTTCATTCAGTTGCCTTACTTTTTAGGCAACTTACATTTTTGAGATGAAATCTCACTCTGTCACCGAGGCCGGAGGGCAGTGATGTGATCTTGGCTCACTGCAACTTCTGCCTCCTGGGTTCAAGCAATTCTCCTGCCTCATCCTCCTGAGTAGCTGGGATTATAGGTGTGCACCATCACACCTGGCTAATTTTTGTATTTTTAGTAGATTCAGGTTTCACCATGTTGGCCAGGCTGGTCTCAAACTCCTGACCTCAGATGATTTGCCTGCCTCGGCCTCCCAAAGTGCTGGGGTTACAGGCGTGAGCCACCATGCCCAGCCAAGGCCTTAATTTCTATTTGATTTTTTATTATAAATTCTAGTCCTCTGGAGAAATTTCTGTGTGATTCTTTATTATACATTCCAGTTCTCTGGAGAAATATATTCTTGTCATATATTTTCTTTTTTTTTTTTTTTTTTTTTTTTTTGAGACGGAGTCTCGCTCTGTCACCCAGGCTGGAGTGCAGTGGCTTGATCTCAGCTCACTGCAAGCTCCGCCTCCTGGGTTCACACCATTCTCCTGCCTCAGCCTCCCGAGTAGCTGGGACTACAGGCGCCCGCCACCATGCCCGGCTAATTTTTTTTTATATTTTTAGTAGAGACGGGGTTTCACTGTGTTAGCCGGGATGGTCTCGAACTCCTGACCTCGTGATCTACCCGTCTCAGCCTCCCAAAGTGCTGGGATTACAGGCATGAGCCACCGCGCCCGGCCTGTCATGTATTTTCTTGACCATATTAGTTACAGTTATTTTCCAGTTTATATCTTTCAGTGCCAGTATCTGGACCACCCATGAGACTATTTTGTGCGTTTTTTCCTCTTCGTTTTTGGTCACTTACTCTTGGATCTTAGACTTAGGATGACTAACCACCCCAGTTTACTCAGTACTCACCTGGTTTTAGCAGTTCAAGTCTTGAATCCCAGGAAATTCCTTAGTCCTAAGGAAACCGGGACACTTGGTTACTTTTTAGTCCCGGTATACGTGGCAATCTTTTCTTGAATGCTGGACATTGAGTATGAAAAACTGGGATAATTTGAGATTCAAAAATATTAGATTGCTAGCAAAGTACTTGTGGTTGGACCTTGAATTTTATATCATTATAACTAGGCTCAAACACATCTTTTTATTAATTAAAGTAGGATCTGTTACGATCGACACATTTTTGCCAACAAGAAGTGAGTTTGTTTATTCCTGTACCATAAAAATCTGTGCTTCAGGATTCGACGAACTCTTGGAAAACATTTTCTGCATCCTTCTGGCTGTGTTTTCCCTGCACAAAGTTCTCAGGATGCTTGAAGAAGTGGTAATCTGTTGGCGAGAGGTCAGGTGAATATGGCAGATGAGGCAAAACTTTGTAGCCTGATTTGTTCAACTTTTGTTTTTGTTTTTTGTTTTGAGATGGAGTCTTGCTCTGTTGCCCAGGCTGGAGTGCAGTGGCACTATCTCAGTTCACTGCAACTTCCGCCTCCTGGGTTCAAGTGATTCTCCTACCTCAGCCTCCCAAGTAGCTGGGATTACAGGTGTGTACCACCACACTCAGCTAATTTTTGTATTTTTGGTAGAGACAGCGTTTCACCATGTTGGCCAGCTGGTCTCGAACTCCTGATCTCAGGTGATCCGCCTGCCTTGGCCTCCCAAAGTGCTGGGACTACAGGTGTGAGCCACCACGCCTGGCCTTGTTCGACTTTTGAAGTGTTGGTTGTGTGACGTGCAGTAGGGCATTGTCGTGGAGAAGAATTGGGCCCCTTTTGTTGGTCAGTGCCAGCTGCAGGCATTGCAATTTTTGGTGCATCTCATCGATTTGTTAAGCATACTTCTCAGATGTAATGGTTTCGCTGGAATTCAGAAAACTGTAGTGGATCAGACTGACAGCAGACCACCAAACAGCGACCATGACCTTTCTTTGGTGCAAGTTTGGCTTTGGGAAGTGCTTTGGGGTTTCTTCTCAGTCCAGCCACTAACCTGGTCATTGCTGACTGTCATATAAAATCCACTTTTTGTCAGACATCATAATCTGATTGAGAAATGGTTCACTGTTGCGTAGAATAAGAGAAGACAACACTTCAAAATGACGATTTTTTTGATCTTCACTCAGCTCATGAGGCACCCACTTATCGAGCTTTTTCAGCTTTCCAATTTGCTTCCAATGCCGAACAATCATAGAATGGTCAGCGTTGAGTTACTCAGCAACTTCTCGTGTAGTTGTAGGTTCAGCTTCTATGATTGCTCTCAATTGGTCGTTGTCATCTTCCGATGGCCACCACTACACTCCCCATCTTCAAGGTTCTCGTCTCCTTTGGAAAATTTCTTGAACCCCCACTGCACTGTATGTTGCTGAGCCAAATGCATTGTGGATATTGCAGATTGTCTCCGCTGCTTTACGGCCCATTTTGAATTCGAATAAGAAAATTGCTCAAATCTGCTTTTTGTCTAACATCATTTCCATAGTCTAAAATAAACATAAACAACAAATAACCCATTATTAGCAAAAAAAAAAATAATAAAGTGAGAAATGCCCATTGAAATGATGTATGACATAACCACATTTATTTAAGAATGTATTCCAATATCAAACGGCAAATTCCAACAATGTAAAAACCACAATTATTTTTGCACTTGTATTATGCTTCATAGAGAATTTACTTTTGCTCTTAACATACAGAGTGGAGGCAAAGAATCTTTATCTAATCTTTATCTAGTCTGGGGCTGAGCTAACTGAAAACTGGGTTTCCGTTGATGAAGACAGGTCCATTTCCAGGTGACTCTTCTCCTAGTAAGAAAGTCTTTGGAGGATCCCAGCTGAAGGTCTAGATATTTACTAAGCCCCTGTGATAAGCCTGAAGGCCAGTTTTTTCCTCTCTAGTAAGATGAAACTGCTGGAAGCTTTCCTTTTTTTTTTTTTTTTTTTTTTTTGAGATGGAGTCTCGCTATGTCACTCAAGCTGGAGTGCAGTGGTACGATCTCGGCTCACTGCAACCTCCACCTGCTGGATGCAAGCGATTCTCCTGCCTCAGCCTCCTGAGTAGCTGGAACTACAGGCGTGTGCTACCACGCCTGGCTAATTTTTTTTATTTTTAGTAGAGATGGGGTTTCGCTGCGTGAGCCAGGATGGTCTCGATCTGCTGACCTCCTGACCTTGTGATCTGCCCGCCTCAGCCTCCCAAAGTGCTGGGATTACAGGCGTGAGCCACTGCGTCCGGCCACTTGGAAACATTCTTAAGCTTCTCAGCCCCTCAGCCACAGCTTCCAGTTCAGCAAACAGCTTGAGGAAAATGCAGCGTCTGGGGTACTCGTGGATTTGCCCTGTCTCTGGGACCTTGGCTCCTCAGGTTCCCCATGACTTCGTAGCCTTGAATGCTGATTTTGTCCCCCAGTCCCGTTAGACTGCTGAAACTCTGCTCAGCTTCGCAGTCTCTTTGCCATTTTATTTAGATGACGATTTGGCCGTCCAGCCCTTGGACGTGCAGCTGCAGTCACTCAATGTGTTCCTGATACAAGGAGAGTCAAGCAGGTCAGTAGAATAGAATCCAAAGTCCTGTGTTGCTTACACAGGGACCTATGCCTTGAAGTGAAAGGCAGCTCCAGATGTCAGGCTTACCTCCATGTGCTTCTCAACATCCTGGCTTCTTGTATCCTGGTGGTCTTGGCAGCTCTACAATGTCTTGAAATAGTTTGGTTGTCTAATTCAGCTAATTGTTCTCAGCAGAAAAGTGTGCGTAACACCATTTAGTCTGCCATAGCCTGAAGCTGAGTCCCATGACAAATGCTGTATTATTCATTAGCCTCTCCATTCATCCACCTGGTTCTTCTCTCAGGCCGCTCACACCTTTTGCCAAGCTCCTCTATCCATTCTCTTCTATCTCATGCTGGCACACCAGTCCATGCCTTTTTTTTTTTTTTTTTTTTTTTTTTTTTTTTTGGTAGAGAGGGGGTTTTACCATGTTGGCCAGGCTGGTCTCAAACTCCTGACCTCAAGTGATCTACCTGCCTGTGCCTCCCAAAGTGCCGGGATTACAGGCGTGAGCCACTGTGCCCGGTGTATGCCTTTTTGAGCGTGTAAAAATTTTACATTATTTTCCTTTTTAACAGTGGGATGGTGTTGGCAGGTGAGATTCTTCAGAGCCAGTGACTGGATGTGGTGAAGCTTGTTTTGTTCTTGGCATTCATCAGTTCAGGTTCCAGCCTGTCTGATGACTTGTTGGTATTATTTTTTGTTTGTTTGTTTGTTTTGAGACAGGGCCTCATTCTGTTGCCCAGGCTGGAGTGCAGTGGTGCAACTTCGGCTCACTGCAACCTCCGCCTCCTGAGTTAAAGCAATTCTTGTTGCCGCGGCCTCCCAAGTAGCTGGGATTACAGGTACATGCCACCTGCCTGGCTAATTTTTGTATTTTAGTAAAGGTTTCACCATGTTGGCCAGGCTAGTCTCAAACTCCTGACCTCCAGTGATCCACCAGCTTTGTCCTCCCAAAGTGCTGGGATTACGAGGGTGAGCCACCACGCCCGGTCTCAATTGTTGGTTTTGTTTTAATTTTATCTTTCCCTCGTGGTTCTGACTTTCTGCCCCCAGGCTTGTTTCTTTTTTTTTCTTTTCTTTTTTTTTTTTTTTTTGAGACGGAGTCTCGCTCTGTCACCCAGGTTGGAGTGCAGTGGCGCAATCTCTGCTGCAAGCTCTGCCTCCCGGGTTCATGCCATTCTCCTGTCTCAGCCTCCTGAGTAGCTGGGACTGCAGGCGCCCGCCACCACGCCTGGCTAAATTTTTTTTTGTATTTTTAGTAGAGACGGGATTTCACTGTATTAGTCAGGATGGTCTCCATCTCCTGACCTCATGATCCACCCCTCTCGGCCTCCCAAAGTGCTGGGATTACAGGCGTGAGCCACCATGCCTGGCACTCCCAGGCTTGTTTCTTAGTTCCTTTTCAGGATGTTTTATAGTGTGGAGTAGCTAGTTGGGAATTCGAAGTATAAATCAGTTAGGCTTCTCTTCCTATAAAGACAGCACAGAGATTGGTAATGCAAATGTTGGCAAGTATTTTAGCACGTTTAATAGTGATGAGGTGGCTTATTGTATCTTTTAGGCCCAGGAATTTTGTGCTAATTAATGGCGTTGATTAGCCTCTCCTTATCTGCATCGTATAAGCTTGGAGTACCCTAGATTGTGATGATAGTTTTATTTTTCATTTTAGGTAACCAGAAAAATTTAAATACAATTTACTGTCACCTGGGGTAGACATTTTACTTGCTTTCTTCTATTTATTCCTCACCATAGCCCTACGAGATCAGTATGGTTTTTTCCAGTTAGACTTTGCCACAGCTAATGAGTGGCAGCACCAGCATTTGAGTCCAGGTCTATCTGATTCCCAGTCACAGCCACTTAGCCCCAGACTGTGCTGCTTTCCGCATAGCTGTCCTGCCATGGATTTTATCTTGGCCTCCTGAGAGTGATCTTGCAGAATTGCATAGGAGTTAGTCCATTTCTCCCCAAGCAATTTGTATTAAAGAATGAGATTGTGTAACCTTTATTGCTAGACAAAAACTATATCCAGGCAAGAGAGGGCCTTCTGAGGATTCTCTGTCTCCATGGGATAGAACATGTGGCAACTTACTTTGCCTAAGTACAAGCTGGTGCATTATTAACTTAACGTGAGTCAGGATACAGGCTCTGTATGAGGTTTTATTTATGTGCTGTCTTGAAACCAGAACATCAGAAAAATGAATTAACTGTGAAGTAACTTATTATATCTGTTATTCTTGATTTCAGGGAAGTTTAATTAGCATTGATAGCACCTGTACAGAGATGGGCAATTTTGACAATGCTAATGTCACTGGAGAAATAGAATTTGCCATTCGTTATTGCTTCAAAACCCATTCTTTAGAAATATGCATCAAGGCCTGTAAGAACCTTGCCTATGGAGAAGAAAAGAAGAAAAAGTGCAATCCGTAAGTTTCTTTTTTTTAACATAAGACATATTGATTCTAAAATTTATATGAAAAAGTAAAAGTCTAAGAATAACCAAGACAATTATTTAAAAGAAACAAAAATGAGGAGGCTTACTTCAAGAATTATTATAAAGCTGTAGCAGTGCAAACAATGTGTTATTGATACAAGGATAGAACAAGTCAGGAGAGTAGAATCAAAAGTCCAGATACAGACCTTAGTGTATATGAAAACTTACATGATCAAGGAGTGTCTTCGTCCATTTCGGCTGCTGTGACAGAATACCATAGACCAGGTGGCTTATAAACAAGACAAATATATATCTCACAGTTCTGGAGGCTGGGAAGTCGAAGATCAAGGTGCTGGTAGATTTGGTATCTAGTGAGGACCCCCTTTCTGGTTCTTAGATGGCTGTTTTCTTGTGTCCCCACATGATAGAAGGGACAAGGCAGCTCTCTGGGGCCTCTTCTATGAGGGCACTAATCTCATTCAAGAAGGCTGCACCCTCATGACCTAATCACCTCCCAGAGACTCTACCTCCTAATACCATCACACCGTAGGTTAGGCTTCAACTATGAATTGGTGAGTGGGGTGGACATAAACATTCAGCTGAGGAGCTATTACAGATGGGTGGGGAAAAGTGGACTTCAATAAATGATGTTGGAAAATTTGGCTTTCCACACAGGAAATACAAAATGTAAATCTTGACTCACACAATCCATAAAGAGATTTAAAATGTTATTCTCACTGATAGATATGAAAAGGTGTAGCACCATTATTATTATTACTATATATATTTTTTGAGACAGAGTCTTGCTCTGTCACCCAGGCTGGAGTGCAGTGGTGCGATCTCGGCTCACTGCAACCTCCGCCTCCCGGGTTCAAGCGATTCTCCTGCCTGAGCCTCCCGAGCAGCTGGGACTGCAGGCATGCACCACCATGCCCAGCTAACTTTTGTATTTTTAGTAGAGACGGGGTTTCACCATATTGGCCAGGCTGGTCTCAAACTCCTGACCTCGTGATCCACCCACCTTGGCCTCCCAAAGTGCTGGGATTACAAGTGTGAGCCACCGCACCCAGCCAGCACCATTATTTTAATGTGCATTTCCCTTATTACTGACAAAGATGAGCAACTTGTTTAAAAATAAATAAATAAATAGACACAGGGTCTCACTATGTTGCTCAACCTGATCTTGAACTCTTGGGCTCAAGAAATTCTCCCGCCTCAGCCTCCCCAAATGCTGAGATTACAGGTGCAAGCCCAGCCTTTTGAGCCACTTCTTATATATGCATTTGCCAGTTAGGTTTATTTTATTTTATTTTATTTGAGACGGAGTCTTGCTCTGTTGCCCAGGCTGGAGTGCAGTGGCACGATCTCGGCTCACTGCAACCTCCGCCTCCTGAGTTCAAGCAAATCTCCTGCCTCAGCCTCCTGAGTAGCTGGGACTACAGGGGTGGAGTGCAGTGGCACGATTACGGCTCACTGCAGGCTCAAGTGATCCCCCTGCCTCAGCCTCCTGAGTAGCTGGAAGGCACATGCCTGTAGTCCCAGCTATGTAGGAGGCTAAATTTGTAACTTTTTTTTTCCAGCTAGATTTTTTAACTTATTTTTGTAGAGACAGGGTTTTGTTCTGTTACCAACGCTGGTCTCAAACTCCTGGGCTCAAGCCATCCTCACACCTCAACCTCCCAAAGCTCTGGGATTACAACGATGAGCCACTGCACCTGGCCTCCCATTTTTCTATTGGATTGTTTATTGTTTTATTTATTTACCAGAGGTTTTTTGTTAAACCTAATTTAAATAGGTTTAAAAATTATTTATTAGTTATATGTATTGCATATATTTTATCCCAGCTGTAACTTATTTTCTAACTCGTTTATTATGGCTTGTCTTGTGGAAAGTTTAATATTAAATTTATCAAGCTTTTCCTTTAAACTGTCTGCTTTTTGTGTCTGTAGAAGAATTCTTATGGCACCCAAGAATTTAAATACATTCTCTGTTTTCTTCTAATCATTTTTTTCCCACAGTTAGATTTGTTCACATTACAACTGAAATTGATTTTCTAAATATAGTTTAAGGCAGGGGCCTCATTTTTGCCTTTCTTTTTTCTTACATGGGGAACTTCTGGCATACTGTTTTAATTACCACCTAAAGAGTGATGATGGGAAAAGAAATCAATTGTTGATTTAATCAAACCCTCTGCTGCTCTGAAATTTTTAGTAGCTCTTTAGTACCAGACAAATGAAGTACACATTTCTATAGCACTTACGGTTCCTTCATAACAGAATCTCTCCTTTTGTTCTAGTCTTAGCTGTTATTATTACTCTTCCTGTACCGTCTACCTCAGGAAAACTGGAATAGTCTTTCTCCCAAAAGTATTTTGTGACTTTTACATTTCAAAATTTGAGGGATGTAGTTAAAGCAGTGCTTATATTTAAAAGAAAAAAAGTTTAAAATGATTTATTTAAACCTCCACCTTAAAATGCTAGAGAAAGGCTGGGTGCTGTGGCTCACAACTATAATCCCAGCACTCTGGGAGGCCAAGGCGGGTGGATCACCTGAGGTCAGGAGTTTGAGACAAGCCTGGACAACATGGTGAAACCCCGTCTCTACTAAAAATACAAAAATTAGCTGGGCATGGTGGTGCGCGCCTGTAATCCCAGCTACTAGGGAGGCTGAGGCAGGAGAGTCCCTTGAACCAGGGAGGTAGACGTTGCAGTGAGCTGAGATTGCGTCATTGCACTCCAACCTGGGCAACAAGAGCAAAACTCTGCCTCAAAAAAAAAAAGAATACTCAAATACCGGTATAGGAATGAAAGAAGAGACAACATAACAGCACTTGCAGACATTAAAGTACAATAAGGGGGCCAGGCATGGGGGCTCATGACTGCAATCCCAACACTTTGGGAAGCCGAGGCAGGTGGATCACCTGAGGGTCAGGAATTCAAGACCAGCCTGGCCAACATGGTGAAACCCCGTCTCTACTAAAAATACAGAAAAAATTAGCCAGGCATGGTGGCGTGTGCCTGTAATCCCAGCTACACAGGAGGCTGAGGCAGGAGAATTCTTTGAACCCAGGAGGCAGAGGTTGTAGTGAGCCAAGATCATGCCACTGCACTCCAGCCTGGGTGACAGAGTGAGACTCCCTCTCATTAAAAATAATAATAATAATAAAAATTAGCCAGGCGTGGTGGCACATGCCTGTGTCCCAGCTACTTGGGAGGCTGAGGTGGGAGAATCACCTCAGCCCGGGAGGTGGAGGTTGCAGTGAGCTGAGATTGTGCCACTGCACTCCAGCCTGGTGAGACTCTGTCTGGAAAAAAAAAAAAAAAGTAATAAGGGTATATTATATTAAATTTTGTGCTAATAAATTTAACAACTTAGATGAAATGAAAACCTTCTTCTTTTTTTAGAAACAAGGTCTCACTATGTTGCCCAGGCTGGTCTCAAACTCCTGAGCTCAACTGGTCCTACTGCCTCAGCCTCCCGAGTAGCTGGGATCACAGGTGCACACCACCATGCCCAGCCAATTAAAAAAAAATTTTAGTAGCGATGAGGTCCCACTATGTTGCCCAGGCTGGTCTCAAATTCCTGGGCTCATGAAATCCTCACACCTCAGCCTTCCAAAATGCTGGGATTACAGGCGTGAGCCACCACACCTGGCTGAAATCGACACATTCTCAAGAGACACAAATTGCCAAAACTGACATGAAATGAAATAGAAGACCTGCATAACCCTGTATCTGTTAAAGAGATTGTATTGGTAATTTGGCATCATCTAGAAGAGTTGAAGGGGCGTATACCCTATCACCTCTGGTTATATGCCAAGAGAAATGCTTGGACATGTGCACCATGAGCAGAGCGAAAAACTAGGACATAAGACAAATATTCATCAACAGGACAAATGACTTGTGTATTCATTCAATAGAGTGATATGTAGGATTAGAGATGAACGAGTGGCGGTTATAGCAACATAGATAAATCCCAAACATAATATTGAGTGAAAAAAAGCAAGTTACAGAAGAATGTGTACAGAATGATCCCATTTATATGAAAGTTCAAAAACAGGGAAAACTAAGCAGTACATTGTTTAAGGAGACACATCAAAATGGTGAAACCATAAAGAAAACCAATGGGGTGATAAATATAAAATCCAATATGGTTATTACCTGGTTACGGGCAGGATTATGATAGGGAAGTCATTGGTTATGTTCTGTTTCCTAAGCTGGGGGGCGGGTACATGGGAATACACTTTATTATAATGCGTCCAACCATATAGGTTTATTTTATGTATTCTGTTTTACATATATGAGATTGCATGAATGTGTACCGCTCAATAACTTAAGAGTAAATGAACTGTGGAGAATTCGAGACAGGGAGTTTTGAGGGATTTTTTGTTTTGTTTTGTTTGATACAGAGTCTTGCTTTGCGCCTAGGCTGCAATGCGGTGATGTCATCATGGCTCATTTCAGCCTTGACCTCCTGGGCTCAGGTGATCCTCCAACTTCAGGCGTCAAGTAGCTGGGACTACATGTGCACACCACCACACCCAGTTGACTTTTAAATTTTTCGTGGCGATGAGTTCTCCATATGCATTGCCCAGACTGGTCTCAAATTTCTGGCTTATGGAATCCTCTCTGAGCTACCATGCCTGGCCAGTTTTTGGGGTGTTTTTTTTGTTGTTGTTGTTGTTGCTGTTTTTGAGATGGAATCTCCCTTTATCACCCAGGCTGGAGGGCAGTGGCGCGATCCCGGCTCACTGCAACCTCCATCTCCCAGGTACAAGAGATTCTCCTGCCTCAGCCTCTTGAGTAGCTGGGATTACAGGTGCATGCCACCACGCCTGGCTAATTTTTGTATTTTTAGTACAGACAGGGTTTCACCATGTTGGCCAGGCTGGTCTCAAACTCCTGATCACAGGTGATCCGCCCGCCTCAGCCTCCCAAAGCGCAGGGATTATAGGTGTGAGCTTCCATGCCCGGCCTCCTGGCCAATTTCAAGTATTTTTACAAAAAGTTTAACTGAGGGGGAAAAGAGGCCCATGACTGGGGCTAAAGAAGGGCACAGATAGAGGGAGGCTCACTGTGATTTTTTTACTTTGAAAAGTGGAGCCTGTTTCTAGCCTGTGGAGAGGGGGCTTGGACTGCTGCTGGTGGGGTGCGGGGGAGGCGGTCATTGCCATCACTGGGGCTGCCAGAGGAGCCATGAAGGGCAGCGTAGGGGCCTGTTTGGAGGGGTCAGCCTAGAACAGGACAGGACATGTCTTCCTCTCCGCCTGGATTTCAGGAGCTGGGTGAGTGCAGATGGAGCCACCTGTCATGCTGCGTGCGACCTCTAGACTCAGCAGAATCCCACTTCTCAGCGGTTGGGAGGAGCAGAGTCTTTGAGGCCCCTGCAAAGAAACAGCACAGTGCGAGGCTTATGCTTTTTTCCACTTCCACTTTGTTTTCTTTTGCAGATGGTGGGTGGTAGAAGGGACGGGAATCCAGCTCATGGCCTTGACGTCCAGGCAGGCAAGAGAATCTCTGGTTCCATGGTCTTCACCAAATGGAGTAGGGCCTGAGGAAGGCAGGATGAGCTTCACACCCCCAGGAATATTCCAGAGGGTTATGTAGTCAGCATTTGACCATAGACTGCGTGAATCAGAAGCTGCCCACCCAGCACTAACATTGCTCACTATTAGGCTATTAAGTCCTTTCTATCAAAAATTCGAGCAGGAAACCTGGTAAAGAAAACACTGGTGCGTGGGTTCTGCTGCCCCCAAACTCTTTATCCACCCTTTTCCCTGAGTTCTCACTCTGTCCCCGCTGTGCTTGGCCCCTAGGTATGTGAAGACCTACCTTCTGCCTGACAGATCCTCCCAGGGGAAGCGCAAGACTGGAGTCCAAAGGAACACGGTGGACCCGACCTTTCAGGAGACCTTGAAGGTACTTGCTAGACAGATGTTCCTGTGCAGAGTCCTCCACAGCCCCGGTGGGGTGCCCGGGGCAGAGTCCAGTGGATGGTGCTTTCAAACTCTTGACTCAGTTAGATATAATGCAGACACCTATATGTTTCTTTGTGGCTCTGTCAATCAGTGTTAAGTTGGTAGAAAATAAATGTCAGCCTTTGTACCGGAAAAGTGCAGAGTCTGCCAGACTCAGGAATGGCTTTTGATTAATGATTTCTGAGAAGATAGTGAAAAAGAACCTGGCTGCCTCTTTGTCTCGGGCTAACACTGGAGCACAGGATAATTTTGAAAATTAGTTTGTCTTTGTGAATGTTTCTGTCAAAGAGGTGCTCCCAAAAAGAGTGCCCCGAAAATTAAACTTCTGAGTTACTGTCTTCGTAAAAGTACCCCTTTATTGTATTTCTGACAAACTCAGGTTTCTTCTAATTTTATTTTATTTTTTAATGTATCCTTTTATGAAAAATCTTACAAAGGAATTGTTTGGGTTTTCACTTTCGATGATACTAGGAAATGTGATTGATGGTTGAGGGCAGAGACGGGGCCACGCGCTCGGGTTTCGGGTGGAAGGCTGCAGCTGAGGTCTGGTATCTAGGAGAGCTGGCGGTGGCGGCCCCCATTTCGGTGCAGGGCGAGGAGGGTAGCCCAGACCTGTGGAGGCTACCCCGCCCGGGCTGGGCAGCCAGAGGTCCCCTCGTCTCATGCCTGTGACAGGAGAGGGCTTTGTTTGCCTTTCTTGGCAAGTAGGGGTGCCTGTGAGCTGCCAGCCAGGGGCCATCTGGGCAGCTGGCACGGAGCCCTGAGTTCATTAAATAATAATAGCGCTTGTCTCCTGGGTCCCTACTGTGACCAAGTGCTTTATATACAGCCTGGAGTAAGTATTAGAATCCTCATTTACCCGCGGGGAAACTGAGACCTAGAGAGTTGTTAGAAATACAGCTCAAAGCCACAAAGGACTGGCGGTTCTCAAAATTTATGTGCATAAAATCCTGTGGGGATTTACGTTTTTTAAAAAGTTTTTCTTTTTTCTTTTTTTTTTTTTTTTTGAGACGGAGTTTCACTCTTGGTCGCCCAGGCTGGAATGCAGTGGCGTGATCTCGGTTCACTGCAACCTCCACCTCCCGCGTTCAAGCGATTCTCCTGCCTCAGCCTCCTGAGTAGCTGGGATTAAAGGTGCCCGTCACCACGGCCGGCAAATTGTTTTGTGTTTTTAGTAGAGATGGGGTTTCACCATGTTGACCAGGCTGGTCTTGAACTCCTGACCTCAGGTGATCTGCCCAGCCTGGCCTCCCAAAGTGCTGGGATTACAGGCTTGAGTCACCACGCCTGGCCTAAATTTATTTTCTAAGATGCAGCTGTACTTGGACCCTGGGGATTTTTTTTTTAAATGCAGATTCTGGGCTGGTCACGATGGCCCACACCTGTAATCCCAGTACCTTGGGAGGCCAAGGTGGGCGAATCACGAGTCAGGAGTTCGAGACCAGCCTGGCCAAGATGGTGAAACCCCGTCTCTACTAAAAACACAAAAAATTAGCAAGGTGTAGTGGTGGGCACCTGTAATCCCAGCTACTCAGGAGGCTGAGGCAGGAGAATTGCTTGAACCCAGGAGGCAGAGGTTGCAGTGAGTCGAGATCACACCACTGCAGTCCAGCCCTGATGACAGAGTAATACTCTGTCTAAAAAAATTAATTAATTAATTTAAAAAAAAAAGCAGATTCTGATTCAGCAGACGTGGGCAGGGCCTTTCTCCCTGTGCTGGGACCAGGCACCACACAGCAGCAAGTCGCTGGAGAATGTCTTCGGACGGTTCTGCTCATGCACCTGCTAGAAGAATTGTGAAAAACTGTGTATCCCCTCACACATTTTAATTAGAGATCCAAAGTTACTCATAGGAAGTTTAAGGTATTTTGTGTAAACAGCTTTATGAAATGAGATAAACATTTCATATTGTCTATATTTTAGATAAATATTTAGTTGTAAGGCCGGACATGGTGGCTCACACCTGTAATCCCAGCACTTTGGGAGGCTGAGGCGGGTGGATCATGAGGTCAGGAGATCGAGACCATCCTGGCTAACACAGTGAAACCCCATCTCTACTAAAAATACAAAAAAATTAGCTGGGCGTGGTGGCGGGTGCCTGTAGTCCCAACTACTCGGGAGGCTGAGGCAGGAGAATGGTGTGAACCCGGGAGGCAGATCTTGCAGTGAGCGGAGATCTCGCCACTGCACTCCAGCCTGGGTGATTGAGTGAGACTCTGTCTCAAAAAAAAAAAAAAAAAAGTTAGATAATTGGATTTAAAAGGTTACCTACCTTACTTAAAATGTGCACAGAATCTCAAAGATATCACTTAAAATTTTTAGCCGTGGGTCTTTTCTAGTATATTGTGAATATTTTATAGTCCTGGGAAACTTTCCAGTTACAATGAAAATAATCAGCATCTCTAATCGATCTTAAATGCAGAACATCCTAACACTGGCCAGCCTCATCCTTAATAGAAATATGCATAAGATGCGAAGGATGGGAAGCCAGGGAGGCTGATCCATCATTGAAAGTCTCACAGAAGGCAGTATTTCCAATCACAATCACCCCTTCGTGCTGCCCCCAGGAGCTTTGTGCGACCTGGGGTGAGCCATCAGAGCACGATTCAGGTGGATGAGGCTGTGAGAACTGTCTCCAGCCAGTTTTGAGAGAAGTGCACATCCGATGCGAGGATCTAGAAATTGATCCTCAAAGTTTGCTGAGCAGAGTACTTCTTGGCAAGCCTTTCTGGACCCAGAGAGACTTGTACCCCATTTGAGACCACTGTCTTGGGGGCCCGGAGAAGATGAAGTGATCTCACTGGGTGACATTGGTCATTGCCCGGCCCTGCTCTCGAATGATCCTTACACCTCATTCCCTGCTGAACCTGGAGCAAGCCTTGTGGACCTAACAGGGCAATGGAAAAGACGTCTGGTTTGAAAAGGCAGATTCTATACGCAGCAGGGAGTAGTCCTATTGACAGAAAGGGGCGAGCAATGGGTAAGGACACAGGAGAAGTGGCCTGAGCGTCGCCCACACACAGCTGGAGATGAGAGAGCAGCCTGGGGCCCGAGCCCGACCTTGCTAAGTGGCGTAGTGTTCCAGTAACCACTTCATTTCTCAGAGGGCAGCAGATGCAGCCAGCCCGCTGGCCAGTTGCCTGGACTAACTGATAACGAATGTAACTGGAATATAGGGAATAATCACATCAATCCAGAGTTTATAGACAGATTGAATGTGGTGCAGAGTCAGAAATGGACCCATGGGCTGGGTGTGGGGGTTCACGCTTGTAATCCCAGAACTTTGGGAGGCTGAGATGGGTGGATGGCTTGAGCCCAGGAGTTTGAGACCAGCCTGGGCAATGTAGAGAGACCCCCATCTCTAGAAGAAATTAAGATTAGCCAGGCATGGTGACACCTACCTGTAGTCCCAACTACTTGGGAAGCTGAGGTAGGAAGATTGCTTGAGCCTGGGAGGTGGAGGCTGCAGTGAGCTGAGATTGCACTGCTGCACTCCAGTCTAGGTGACAGAATGAGATCCTGTCCCCCCAGAAAAGATATGGACCCATGGACTTGAGGGAAAACTGGCTTAAAGTTACCCAAAGGCAGGAGACAAAGGAATGTGACCCAAGAAATTCGCATCTCCGTGGCCACAAGTCGTCCCAGCGGGGAAGAAAAGGAGGAAAGAGGCGAGGAAGCTAACGTGGCCAGCCAAGCCATGTGTGCCTGGCCTGCGGACGTCAGAAGTGTGGACAGAGCCTACGGGCAGCCCCCAGCAGAGCAGGGGACGGCCCTGCTGTGCCTCCCCTCTGTTTGCAGAGGCTGAAGGAGAGAAGTTACTGCGTCTCAGTTCCTGTGTTATTCCATCTCATCCCTCAATTGGAAAGATGGGTGAAGGTGGGCATGAGGAGATGAACCCCAAAGTAAACAAACCGCACAGCTGCTGCAAGTGGGTGCAAGTGTCCAGCCTCACAGCAACAGCCATTTCACGAGGAGTCACCATTCAAACCCCAAACAAACACCAGAGTGAGGGCAGCATGGGCCACAGAGGTCGGCAGCGAGATTTGGGCCTGGACACAGTGAGTGCACGTGACGCGGGCCTGCAGTGTTGGCTGCCAGACCAAGGGAGGGTCACTGAATTTCCAAGCTTCTTTTTTTTCACCTGCAAAATGGTCTGAATAATACTGACCTCGTGGGGTGCGTGTGAAAGCTAAAAAGATCAATGCATCTAAAAAGCCTGGTATGAAATAAATAAGTGTTCAGTAACTTGTAGGTTGTGTTCAATAACTTGTAGGTTTTGTTCATTATTGAGAAAATCCAACTAATAAGCTTAAAGTGAGGCCCTCAGATGCTGAGGTGGAGTCAGCCATACCTTGGGAAGGGCTGGGTGTCACGCGGGGGCCTTTGGCCTCCAGTCTCTATGGGGCAGAACCCATGCTTGGCTGGGGAAGGGGTTCTCTCGTCACTCTTGGGTGTGTTGGGAACCCCCTGTGCGGACAGTAGGAACATTGTGTTGCCCTCTGCCAAGCCAGCACAGGCCCTGCATGCCTGGACACAGGCATCGTCCCTCCAGGGCACATACGTGGTATTGGGGGGAATGGAGGAGGGGGAGTTCATGGTTGGCTTAAAACAAAAAAATACAGGCCGGGCACGGTGGCTCACGCCTGTAATCCCAGCACTTTGGGAGGCCGAGGCAGGTGGATCATTTGAGGTCAGGAGTTCGAGACCAGCCTGGCCAACATGGTGAAACCCTGTCTCTACTAAAAATACAAAAAATGAGCCAGGCATGGTGGTGAGCGCCTATAGTCCCAGCTACTCGGGAGGCTGAGGCAGGAGAATCACTTGAACCCAGGAGGCAGAGGTTGCAGTGAGCTGAGATAGGACTGCTGCGCTTCAGCCTGGGTGACATAATGAGACCCTGTCTCCAAAAAAAAAATTTTTTTTTTAGTATTTTTGGGCCTGTTTTCAGTATTTTTGGCCAAGCCTGGCTGGGTGCAGTGTTCAGATGCAAATTCAAATCCTGTGTGAGCATAGACTTTGGCTTGATTTTTAGTAGGCGTGGGCTGGGCAAGGACTTTCATTCTTGTCTTGTTCTGAGAATTGGGGGTTGGAGGGGCTCAGTGGCTACCAGGGCTACCCTAGCCTGTCCCCAGGCAGAGCACTGGGCACCTGGGGAGTAGCGGGAGGGGCTCTTGAGCAGAGAGAGGACCCCCCGCCCCAACCTGGCTGTAAGCACCTTGACCCCCGCAGCCACATCAGGTCCCTGGCTGCATCCGCATCTTGGACTCAGCCTGTGGGAGGGAGGCCTGCGCCAGGCCCCGGGAAGTGGGGCCCTGGGAGGTGGGGTCGGAGATCCTAGGAGTGCGGGCCCCAGGAGCTCAGCTGACCATCTCTGCTCTGCCTCTGCAGTATCAGGTGGCCCCTGCCCAGCTGGTGACCCGGCAGCTGCAGGTCTCGGTGTGGCATCTGGGCACGCTGGCCCGGAGAGTGTTTCTTGGAGAAGTGATCATTCCTCTGGCCGCGTGGGACTTTGAAGACAGCACAACACAGTCTTTCTGCTGGCATCCACTCCGGGCCAAGGTGATGTCTGGTTTTGGACTGAGTGCCCTCCATCCCCACTGTGATAAATAAATCACTTTTCAGAGAGATCCCAGAGGAGAAAACATACCTGGAAAGACTTGGACCCAAGACAGTGTGTGCTTGCCGGCCTGGCGCTGTGACTTTCAAATAGTTACTTTCTCCTGGGTGGGGTGGACGGAGGGATTGTTTTAACTGTCTCAGCTCTGTTCAGGTACCCCAACAGCCCCCGCCTCGCATCACACACAGACCCGACTGGATCAGGTCCTGTGGCTTCCCCTAGCAGAGGCCTCACCTTGCTGGTGGCTGACGTGCTGCAAGCCGGCCATGCCCTTCCCTGCGGGCACCACCCACAGCTATGCGGTCCCCCTGGGGGCTACAGTGCGTTTTTTCTAACCTTTGAACCCCAGGTACTCTCAGAACAATAACAGGTGACAGATGACTGGACCCAATGCTATGAGGAAGGCAGAGGCCGCCCTGGCTGGGTTGTGGAGCTCCAGCTTCTGGTTTGGAATTGTACAGCAGGAGATGGATAGCAAATGGGCAGGTGGGCGGGTCAGAGGAGTTGACTCGATTTAGGGTCCGTGTCCCCCAGGCTGTGCAGGTAGGAGGAGAGGCCTGGGAGAGAGGTTAGCATTTCTTGGAAACTCTGCTTTGTACTTTTCTGTGTCCAGATCCCAGACTGGGAGAGAGTTCATGTGAGACCATGAGGGCTGAAAAACGTGGGCTTCTGCCATCTCTTTAAAAACCCCAGCCGGGGGGCCGAGCACGGTGGCTGTCAGCAAAGTGCTGTAATCCCTGCGCTTTGGGAGGCCGAGGCAGACAGATCGCGAGGTCAGGAGATCAAGACCATCCTGGCTAACACGGTGAAACCCCGTCTCTACTAAAAATACAAAAATTAGCTGGGTGTGGTGGCGGGCGCCTGTAATCCCAGCTACTCGGGAGGCTGAGACAAGAGAATTGCTTGAACCCCGGAGGCGGAGGTTGCAGTGAGCCGAGATCGTGCCACTGCATTTCAGCCTGGTGACAGAGCAAGACTCTGTCTCAAAACAAAACAAAACAAAAACGAAAACAAACCAGCCGGATGGACTACTCCCCTCAGCCAGGGGCCCACAGCAGGCCCAGCCTTCTGCTCCAACCTGGACATAGGGCACGGGGGCCATCTGGCTTCTTTTCCTCTCTCGAGCCAGCACCGCTGGGATTTGCAGTGTCGCTGCCGGGAAGCTTCTCAGGTTTCAGCCGAGGCCTCCTGGTGAGCCGCCTGCCCCCTCCCTGCTCCTCCAGGCAATGCCCACACTCCCACCGCCTGTGCTGACTCCCCCAAGCTAGAGTCTGGGCTTAGACCTCCCCTTCCCAGTGCCCACCTGGAATGCATCCCCTATCCAAGGTCAGCCCAAGACAACCCAAAGCCTACCTCCTCTAGGAAGCCTTTCCTGATTACCCCTACCAGAAGTGGCCTCCCTTCCAGGACCCGGAGCTCAGGATGCTTGCCGTCTCTGGGCCTGATCTTCAGCCACGGTGTCCCTTTGCTCCTGCCCCAGCCATGCTGCGGAGGGGTGAAGCGTGTGGCTTCCATGCCTTCTTCTCATCCCCACTCTCATCTCTCAGAAGAGCGTCGGCTCCTCCAGGACACCCTGTTTCCAGCCTAGACTCCCTTCTATCAGAGGCTGAATCCCCCGTGTACCCTATCTCCCACACCTCTGTCATCAGCTTGAAGACAAGGCCTGGAACAAGCACAGGGCCTGGCATAGGACAGGCGGCCACCAGGCCTCATCAGACTGAGCCTGCTCTGGCAAGTGGGTGGGGAGCAGATGGCATGGAGCTGAAAGGCATCCCTCCTAAAGCCAGTGGGGTGGGGAGTCCGCCCACAGGCCTGTCCCAGGCTCCATCCTGACTGGGTTTGTGACTGCCGAAGCTGGAGACAGCCATATCTCGTTTGGTACCCGAGGGCCAGGAAGATGGGGGCTTGCCCATGTGGGCTCCCAGGAGTCTTGAGGCCTCTGAGGGTAACTGAGAGGGCTGCTTCTCAGTGCTGGCGGAAGCCATGGTGGACTGGATGTGTCGAGACCAAACTCGTCCAACCTGCAGCCCAGGACGGCTCTGTTTTTTGGTTTTTGTTGTTTGTTTTGAGACGGAGTTTTGCTCTGTCACCCAGGGTGGAGTGAAGCAACATGATCTCAGCTTAGTGCAACCTCTGTCCCCCAGGTTCAAGCAATTCTCTGCCTCAGCCTCCCCAGTAGCTGGGATTATAGGCACCGCCACCACGCCCAGCTAGTTTTTTTGTATTTTTAGCAGACACGGGGTTTTACCACGTTGGCCAGGCTGGTCTCGAACTCCTGACCTCAGGTGATCCACCTCGGCCTCCCAAAGTGCTGGGATTACAGGCATGAGTCACCATGCCTGGCCCTAGGATGGCATTGAGTGCAACCCAACACAAATTCATAAACTTTCTTGAAACATGAGATTTTTTCATGATTTTTTTAAAGCTCATCAGCTGTTGTTAGTGTTAGTGTATTTTATGTGTGACCCAAGACAGTTCTTCCAGTGTGGCCCAGGAAAGCCAGAAGACTGGATATGCCTGCTCTAGTCTCTTCCCAATACTCTCCTCCCATCCCACTGGGAGAAAGATGGTGTGGATTTCAGGATCATCTCTTCTCCCGGCCCTCTCTTCACTCCCTTTCTGGCAAAACCACTCATGACAGAAGCGCCTCGGTGGGCAGGGACATGTCCTCAGACTTACCACACCCTGGGGGGCCACCCCCGGTGGCTCTGGGCAGAGTCTACACCCCATGCTGTCCCCAGCATCTGTGCCAGTCCTTGGCATTGGAAGGCAGCGCGAATCTCTACTGACCTGGGTGGGGTGGATGGGGTGGAGGCTTGAGTTCATTTCTGTTTTTCAAACTCAGGCTGCGTCTAGGTTTTCGTAGAAATGTCTTAGGGAGTGTGCAATGCCCTCAAGTCACTCTGCTTCCTTAAGCTCATCTGGCTGTGATTCGCTGGAGTGGCCGAGCTGTTCCTCCCCATGCTGGGGTTGGGGAGGGTGGGTGTGAAACCATAGATGGAAGGAAGACCAGTCCTGCCACACACACACCTGCTCCCCCCAGGGCCTTGCAGGGGCCAAGGGGAAGCATCTGTGGACAGAGCTGAGACAACCAGAGGAGCCCAGAAGGTTCTTGGGACTTGGGGAGTACCGTGCCTAAGCTGTGCCTCTCTTCCCCAGGCAGAGAAATACGAAGACAGCGCTCCTCAGAGCAACGGAGAGCTCGCAGTCCGAGCTAAGCTGGTCCTCCCTTCAGGGCCCAGAAAACTCCAGGAGGCTCAAGGTCGGTGGCCTCCAGTCCCCTGGACATTGTCTGTGTCATTGTCCGCAGAGGCTGGTGCGGCAGGCAGACTGAGAGATGGGGTGAAAGTTTTCTAGCATTTCCTTTCTACGGCCCCCGTGCCCAGCTCCAGCAGCAATTTTCTGAGCGATGCAGCGAGCGAGAAGGGAAGAGGTTCTCTGGAGCCCATAGCCTGGGGGGAAACGGGTGACCAGAAGCAGACAAGGCCTCTGATGCCCTCTCTACACTCCTCTAAGGATACTGCCCTAGGCCTTCCTCCCAGGGGCAGATTGGATGGTCTGGGGGCGGGGGGAACCGTGGACCCTCCTGAAGAGCAGAGGCTCCATGACAATGTGGAGCCAAGAGCACATCTCGAGGCGCTGGTACCTGCAGGGCTCAGATGAGATAAATCCCTGCCCCCAGGCACGTGGGTAGCTGCTGCCCAGCAAAAGAAGTAGGTCAGGAAGGTGGGTCCTCAGGGACCCTATGGAGATTTTACTCCTTCAATAACATGGGGTGTGTGGAAAGCAGGAGGGTGGGGAAGGAGGAGAGTGGGGAAGGAGGACAGGGAGAATGCACATTTTTTTTTTTTTTTTTTGAGACGGAGTCTCGCTCTGTCACCCAGGCTGGAGTGCAGTGGCCCATCTCGGCTCACTGCAAGTTCCACCTCCCTGGTTCACGCCATTCTCCTGCCTCAGCCTCCTGAGTAGCTGGGACTACAGGTGCCCGCCACCACACCTGGCTAATTTTTGTATTTTTAGTAGAGATGAGGTTTCACCGTGTTAGCCAGGATGGTCTTAATCTCCTGACCTCGTGATCTGCCGGCCTCGGCCTCCCAAAGTGCTGGGATTACAGGCGTGAGCCACCGCGCCCGGCCAAGAATGCACATTTCTGTTGTTTCAGTGACTTCCTATTTGGTTAGAAGAGGGAATTCTGCTACCCAAGTTCACGGGGTCACCAGCAGACCAGCAGCAAGTGCCCCATGGCCATCCCAACCTCCTAGACAGAGTCTCGGGGCTCCCACTTCCCCCCAAACTGCTGGCTACAACTAAGACTCAGACTTCAGCGTCTTCCCTCTCCTTGTGTTCCTCTTTACTCTTTGCTAGGATCTTAGCGATCCCTCCATCCTGTCCTCCACCTGACCACAGAGCAGCACGGTGTGGGCAGCGCCACAGCCTGTGGGCAGGGCCAGCGGAGCCCACTGTACCACTCCCACCTGCCCTCTTGGGGTCTGAGGGCTGTGGCAGATTCTCTTGCTAAGCTATCGGTTTTGGGGTGGTGGTACTGCATACTAACGTGTCAGGAGACATGGCTTTGACAGTGAATACTGGCTTTCCTTCCAGGGACAGATGAGCTGTCACTTAATGGCCAACTTTGTTTGGTAGTGCTGGGAGCCAAGAATTTACCTGTGCGGCCAGATGGCACCTTGAACTCATTTGTTAAGGGGTAGGTATTTGATGTAATCAAATATTATTGATGATGTAGTATACATCATAACCTGGCCCAGAACCTGCAGGGAACACCAAAAACATGTAAGCCACTTAAAATGTCTTATTTTAGCTTTCCTGTGAAAATCTAACATAACACATATTAAAGACCCTGATTTCTGAAAATTCATGGGACGTGTACATGCTGGGGTACCCGAAACCCTAATCTTCTCAGTTCTTGTGATATCAGCAAGCCAGTTTTGAAATCAAGCATTAAAAAGTAGTGTGTTCAGTAAATATTTCCTGAGCTTAACATCTCCTCTAGGACCAACAGTAAAATGCATGCCTGTCCACATTTCATTCTCATTCACTACAGGGCGGCCCTCTAAAAGTAAGGCAAATACCATTAATTATTACACTGAAGTGCAAACTCCCTGTCAGTGACATAAGGGAAAAATGACGGTCAAGATAGAACTGAGGCTGGACGCAGTGGCTCACGCCTGTAATCCCAGCACTTTGGGAGGCAGAGGCAGGTGGATCATGTGAGGTCAGGAGTTCACAACTAGCCTGGCCAACATGAAACCCCATCTCTACTAAAATATAAAAATTAGCCGGGTGTGGTGGTGGGCACCTATGATCTCAGCTGCTCAGGAGGCTGAGACAGGAGACTTCCTTGAATCTGGGGGGCAGAGGTTGCGGTGAGCTGAGATCACACCACTTCACTGCAGCCTGAGCGACAGAGCAAAACTCCACACCTCAAAAAAAGGAGAACTGAGCTTGTGTTCTAATCCTGTTGCTTATCTGCATGGCCTTGGACAAGCTTTTGTGAGTTGATTTTCCTGAGAACAGGGTTAAAAGGAGATAATGTGTGTATTTGCATTCAAGGCACCCCAAGGAGGGAAGATTAAAATGAGGGCCGCGAGGCCATAGCATGCAACTCGCCCTTTTTACCTGATGCAGAATTCAGCCCTAAGGGAAATGTGCCGAGTCCTGTGGTTCCCACCCTGCTTCACTGTGGAGGGTGTGGATGTTGTGGACTTGGCACTTTTCTTAGTGCTTCTGGTCTGCACTGTTGCACAGGCCTCGGGAGAGGAGGCCATGTGGATGACAGTGATTGCAAGGTTTGTGTTCCCTCTTCAGCTGTCTCACTCTGCCAGACCAACAAAAACTGAGACTGAAGTCGCCAGTACTGAAGAAGCAGGCTTGTCCCCAGTGGAAACACTCGTTTGTCTTCAGTGGTGTAACCCCAGCCCAGCTGAGGCAGTCGAGCTTGGAGTTAACCGTCTGGGACCAGGCTCTCCTTGGAATGAACGACCGCTTGCTTGGGGGAGCCAGGCTTGGTTCAAGTAAGTCTGAGATATTGAGCCCAAACGTTTATCCTTTGTGATTATCCTAATGGGTACTGTGCAAAGAAAATGCTTGCAACAGGGCAGTGACTTAACTGGTTTTGAAATTGCCTAGCCTTCCTTAATTGGAAATTCCTAAGTCTAGTTTTTACTCTACAGCTGAGCCATAATACAGCCAAGTATTTTGACAATTTAAATCAGATTTAGATCTGCTAAAGAAACAAAAATTATAGGCCTCCAAACGGGCTAGGTACAGTATTTGCTTTTGTTTCTGGCGTCAATCATAAAAGGATTATTTTCTTAAAGGAAAAGATCTTCTTAACTCAAACAAACGGCAATTCAGAAAGTACTTCATCAAAAGTGGTCAAAACAGCAACGCTGTCCAGAGCCGCTCGGCAGGGCGCCGCCAGCCTGGTGGGTGGACCGCCCTCTGCTGTGAGGTTCTGTGCCTGGCACTGCTTCTAGCTGCCAGCAGTGTCCCTGGCACGACAACCAAAAACACCTGCACACATCTCCCAAGGACTTCCAACTGAGAACCAGTGACTGAAGAGAAATAAGCCTCACTGCTCAATTACTTTTCAAAGATATTTTGTCCAAAGCTTACTGTCTTCCTCTAAGAATCCCTTCCCCTGGGCAAGCCCAGTCCCCAGTCTGAGACGGCCCCACCCAGCTAGCCATGCTGGTGTGCGACTGTCCACTCCCTTGGTGAAGACCCAGCCCACCACACCAGAGTCCTTGCCTCACTTTCAAACTACAGAGCTCCGGGCTGTTAAGAGTCTCGCAGAGCAGAGTGCCTGGGTTAACCCGTCTCCACACTAGCTTTGTTGGGGTGGGGGTAGTGGTGGTTGGCCTTTTAGTGTGGACTGAAGGTGAAAAACTTTTCTGGCTGGTCATTTTCAAAGAGCTGAGAGGGGATGAAGTGGTGCCCTCCCTGACCATGGCTAAGCTGTCATCCTCTCTTACAGAGGGAGACACAGCTGGTGGCGGGGATGCATGCTCACAATCGAAGCTCCAGTGGCAAAAAGTCCTTTCCAGCCCCAATCTATGGACAGACATGACCCTTGTCCTGCACTGATGCGAAGGCCTCGAGGTTCCAGGTCGCAGTGGGTGTGAAGCACTGTGCGTCTGCAGAGTGGGGCTGCAAACCAGGGGCAGGGTCCCAGCTGGAGACCCTTTGGACCTTGAGCAGTCTCCATCTGCAGTCCTGTCCCGTGGCTTAAATGCCTACTGGTATCTGTATATTTAAGTTAAACACAATAATGTATGTTACCTAAGCCTCTGGTGGGTTATCTCCGCGATGGAGAAAATGGCCAGATTTCAATAAATGTTGTTACCGGCATCCTCCAGTGCTTATCAAATGGTAAAAGGCCGGCTGGTGGGCACGGTGGCTCCCCACCTGTAATCTCAGCAACTTTGGGAGGCTGCAGTGGATGGCTTGAGCTCAGGAGTGTGAAATCAGCCCAGGAAACACAGAGATACCCTGTCTACAGAAAAAACAAAAAATTGGCCGGGCGCGGTGGCTCAAGCCTGTAATCCCAGTTTGGGAGGCTGAGGCAGGGGGATCACAAGGTCAGGAGATTGAGACCATCCTGGCTAACCCGGTGAAACCCTGTCTCTACTAAAAAATACAAAAAACTAGCCGGGCGAGGTGGTGGGCGCCTGTAGTCCCAGCTACTCGGGAGGCTGAGGCAGGAGAATGGCGTGAACCCGGGAGGCGGAGCTTGTAGTGAGCTGAGATCCGGCCACTGCACTCCAGCCTGGGTGACAGAGCGAGACTCCACCACAAAAAAACCCAAAAAATTATCCGGGTGTGGTGGTGCACACCTGTAGTCCCAGCTACTCAGGAGGCTGAGCCAGGAGGATAGAGAACAGGAGGTTGAGGCTGCAGTAAGCCCTGACTACACAACTGTGCTCCAGCCTGGGCCAAAGGAAGACCCTGTCTCAAAAAAAAAAAAAAAAAAAAGTCACAGCTTAAAGGAGCATTTTATTTTTTTGAGATGGAGTCTCCCTGTGTCGCCAGGCTGAAGTGCAGTGGCACAATCTCAGCTCGCTGCAACCTCCAACTCCTGGGTCCTAGCAATTCTCCTGCCTCAGCCTCCCAAGTAGCTGGGATTACAGGCATGCGCCACCACACCTAATTTTTGTATTTTTAGTAGACGGCCTTTCACCATGTTGGCCAGGATGGTCTCCATCTCCTGACCTTGTGAACCGCCTGCCTCGGCCTCCCGAAGTGCTGGGATTACAGGCATGAGCCACCGCACCCGGCGGTGAGCAGCATTTTAGAGGAGCCTGGTGAGTTGGAGTGTCCTCTCCCATGGAAACTGTCTCCAGAGGAGGTTAGGTGACCTACGGAGCACCATGTCTTGGGTTGGTCAGCTCTAACTTACCAGTGTATCCCCAGGGACACCATGGCCCCTCACAAAACCCAGCCGGAGGACAGCATAGAGCCCAGGCAAGTCGGCGGTGGCCCTCCCACCCCACACACAAGTACACAGCCATGCTGCTTCGTGCCTTTGCAAAGCTTTTATTTCATGTCTGCAGCATGGAATCCACCTGCACATGGCATCTTAGCTGCGAAGGAGTAAGCAGTGCACGAGAAGGAACGAGTGGGCAGAACCAATGGCCTCCACAAGCTGCCTTCCAGCAGCCTGCCAAGGCCATGGCAGAGACTACAAACAAACACAAGCAAACAGTCTCTCCATGGCTGGAGTCTGAAAGGTCATAGTGGCATGTGTGTATTTGACAAAATTAAAAATGTGCATAGTCCATTATATGCATAAAACACTAACAATAAAAATCCTGTTTACACGTGACTGCAGCAGGCAGGTAACCAGCTTCACCACTGCCCTCCTGCCACATCACATCAAGTGCCATGGTTAGAGGGTTTTTCATATGTAATTCTTTTATTCTGTAAAAGGTAACAAAATATACAGAACAAAACTTTCCCTTTTTAAAACTAATGTTACAAATCTGTATTATCACTTGTATATAAATACTATATAGCTGATCATTAATAAGGTGTATAAGTACAACAATGTATTCTAACTGTTAAGCAAAAAAACCTAAAAAAAACCTAAAAAAAACCTAAAAAAAATTTATCCAAGTGTCCTACATACACCACTCACGCTGGTGATCACTGCTCTCTGCCAGCTGCGTGGAGTGACGGAAGGAGGGAATCATTGTGTGTGTATGTGCCAGAGTGCTTCAAACTCAATTTCCCAAAAAAATTTTCACCCCTCAAAGCATGTAAATATACAAAGATGGATCCTTCATAGAAATTAAAAACAAAAACCAATTTGAGCTCATTTCAAATACAGAACAAGTATGGCACAGATGGAAGCCGCGGTTTCCTTTAACGATGCTGACTCTCGTATCACACAGGCCAGCATGAAGTTTCTTACTCAGACTTTACAGGCATTTTCCGTAATTTAATCAGTCCTGCTCCCAGCACAACACAGGAGGTGATTTGAGAATAATCGCAAGAATCAGGCCTGCTTGGCACTATGATACAACTGGGGAAAACCAACCAGGGCGCCTCCCTGGTTCCCAACCCAGAATGTTTCTGTTGGGTAACTGCTTTTTAAAGGAACTGGGCTTTTGGAGTTCCTAGACTCGGAGCACTAAAGACACAAGCGTGGCGAGGCTGGCAGCGCCGGCGGCAGCGCCCGCTGTGAGCGCCCCTCTGCCCTTGGTCCTGGCCTGGCCATTACAGGGCCTCGAACTCGTCGATGCGCTGCTTGGTGTTGCCCTGCCGGATCTGCCGCAGCGTCTTGTACTTGTCCCGGCCTTGCCTCATGTTCTCGTTGTGGATGATGTCATTGTGGGTCCTCTTATTCTCATCTCGGGCCTGGGACAGCTCGCTGCTCAGCGTCTGCAACATTAAGCAGCATTGGTCAGGTCCCTTCCTCCCCATATGGCCCAGCCCCTCCCCTAGGAAAATGGGAAGGGCAAGAGGGGTGCTAGGTGGGGCTGGCTCACATCACTGCCTTCCCCAAGCCTGTCTGCTGCAAGAGCAAGGCGGGCCCCCTAGAGACACACAGCCCCTTGGGCCTCACCAGCAGCTGCCGCTGCACACGCTCATTCTTCTCCGCCTCAGTGATACGCTTCTCCTCATTGCGGTCATCCCGGATGCCCTCACTAGACAGCTCTGCACTGTAGCCCGTGGGCTCCGCACCCTCATCCTGCAAGCTCTCCTGGACATGGTAGCTCAGTGGCTCGTACATGGGGGGTGGCGGGGGCGGGGGTGCCGTCATCACCAGGTGTAGCTCCTCCTTGGTCTTCACCAGGTCATCCTGGGCTTCTTTGGCCTTTGGAAAGCAAAATTAGTAGGTGAGAACTTCTCACCCAAAAGTCCTATCCTCCTGGCTATAAGAACCAACTGTTGCCTCCCTCTGTCCTGGCACGCTAAGGCAGCACTAAACCGTGCTGGGCCATGGCTTCGAAGAAGAGCCCCTCAAAGTGCATGTGGGGTTGACAACCCTCTGCATCCAAGACAGGAAGAGGAACTGTGATGCCGGAGCCTGGGCAGTTTTAAAACTACCATTTCTTTTTTTTTTCTGTCTATAACTCTAGACGTTATATAATTTTTAGGAAAAAAAATCCTGTTAAATGAGTAACAGGCTCTGTTCCCAGCCTCCCCTCATGCCACGGTCATTATCAAGTGGTCTCCTGCTCACCACTTGCAGTCCTTCCAACAGCGTCACACATGCCCAGTCCTGCCCGCCTCCATCCCAGCCCTGGAGTCGAGCTTAGTGTGGATCTGCGCTGGAGCCAGCTCTCCTCACTTACCTCTTAACAGGTACTTTCTCAAAAACCTAAGAACCAAAGTCTTCTGCTTGCAACTTCGGATGGTGATATGGCTGTGTCCCCACCCAAAGCTCATCTCCAACTGTAATCCCCACATGTCGGGGGGGGGGGGGTTTACCTGGTGGGAGTGACTGGATCGTGGGGTGGTTTCCCCTATGCTGTTCTCGTGCTAGTGGGTGGGTTCTGAGTGAGAGCTGATGGTTTCAGTGTTTGGCACCACCCCCCTTTGCTTTTCTCTCTTCTGCCCTCACGTAAGAGGTGTGCCTGCTTCCCCTTCACCTTCTGCCATGACTGTAAACTTCCTGAGGCCTCCCCAGTCATGTGGGACTGTGAGTCAATTAAACCTCTTCTTTAACTACCCAGTCTCAGGTAGTTCTTTACAGCCGTGTGAGAACAGACTAATACAGATCGGCAGCAGGAATGGGGGCTGGAACAAAGGCAAGGAGGCACTGGCCAGAAGTGGCCCTGGAGAGCCAGGAGACACGTCCCCAGAAGGCACCACCACAGATGGAGAAGCCACAGTGGGGGAAGGACAGGCCAGAGGATCTGTGAAGGAGAAGAGCTTCTTAAAGCCTGGTGTGCAGTCTCCAATGGGAACCATCCCCAGACTTTCTCAGGGGCTGTGCCTTCCTGGAGGGCAGAGGGGATCCCAGCTTCTCTCTCCCAGAGAGAAGCTCTGTGTGCGTCTCACAGTGACAGCTACAGCTGATTAAACCTCTGTTTGCCAGGTCCTGGGCATGGGACCTCACATCTGCAGAGCAACTTTATGAGTTGGGTATCACCCCCATTCTACAATAAGGAAAATGAGGCTGGGAGAGGTGATGCTACTAGCTCCCCGTCAGATAGCTGATGGGCAGCAGAGCCCGGCTCTTGCTCCAGCCGAGAGAATTCCAAGGACCTGGATCTTTTCATGGTGCCCGCTATATATACCAGCTGCAGGAGGTTGTGTTTCAGGCACTGCGACCCCATTGCAAGGTGCACATATATAATCAGATTTAAAACCAATTCAGATCAGCTGTCAGAGGAGGCTGTCAGATCAGCACTGAACAGTTTGGGGTGGAGGGAGCAAGGTCGTGAAAGTCAATCAGAAGTCCTCCCTCTATGAATCCAGCAGCTGCAATGACTCAAGTACAAAGTCAAACCCATCTCTTTGGGGATGTCTTTTTTTTTTTTTTTTTTTTTTTTTGAGACGGAGTCTCACGCTGTTGCCCAGGCTGGAGTGCAGTGGCGCGATCTCGGCTCACTGCAAGCTCCGCCTCCCGGGTTCCCGCCATTCTCCTGCCTCAGCCTCCTGAGTAGCTGGGACTACAGGTGCCCGCCACCGTGCCCGGCTAATTTTTTGTATTTTTAGTAGAGACGGGGTTTCACTGTGGTCTCGATCTCCTGACCTTGTGATCCGCCCGCCTCGGCCTCCCAAAGTGCTGGGATTACAGGCTTGAGCCACCGCGCCCGGCCGGGGATGTCTACTTCAGTAATACAACTGGTATCGGCAGAGGATCGTGAGACTCCCAGAAGCTTCCAGTAGGACATGGCAGCTGAGCCAAACCTCTCCCCCAACCCACCCACCTGCAGAAGGGCCCACTGCCCAGGCAGTGGGCAACAGGTGCCGTGGCCGTGCGGCTTCCCCCATGCAGACTCACCCTGTGCTGCCACTCTTCAACCTCATCCTCCTTGCGCCTCCGCGCCTCTTCCAGGAGGGCAATCTTGGCAGTGTATTCTGCAAGCTCCGCAGCCTGGGAAGGGAATGCCAAGCTAAAGTGACTTCTGATATCCTTTCAAGAGTCCAGTTGTGAATGAGTGTTAATGTGTGTTGGTGAGCAGCCTCCACTGTGACATCTGAGTCCCCGTCACCCCCACTTCATGGCTAGCAGGGTTCATCGTGCACCCTCCCTACCATCACTTCCTGGATGCCCACACCCACCTTCAACGGGTGACCCTGGCAACAGCCCGGCCCCTTCCCCGCCAGCTGCTTCATTCCCCAGCAGATCAGCTTACAGCTTCCAGTCATGACAATTATTACAAGGCAGGTGTCACATTTTCCGTCCTCAGAAGCAGCCTCTCTATAATTCAGCATCTTGAAACTCAGGCCATTCCTACCAGCTGCTCCTGGCTCTTTATCTGATCCACCGCCTGTCTCTCCAGCTCCTCCTTAGCCCGCAGCGCGGCCATGCGGTCAGCCTCTAGGCGCTCAGCCTCCTCCTGCGCCCGCTTCCTCTCCTCCTCCAGCTGCAGGGCCCTCTGAATCTGCTCCGAGAGCTCTGAGAAGACACAAAGCCAGAGCCGTTCAAGCCCTTGGCCCAGGAACCTAGGCGCCTTCGCCTTCGCCTTCCATTTGCACCCCCAAAGCCACAGAGCCCTAGACCAAGTCACAGGTCAAGGGGGGATGTCTTCCAGTGACCCTGGAGGAAAGCACTTCACAGCTCATTGCTGTTGTTTGCATGACAACTTCCTCAAGATGGCTAGAAACCCATCCAACGTGGTGGGCCAGGCACCCTCTGGCATGCCTGACTCAACCCTCTTGGCGTTAACTCTCCCCAGGTCAGCCGCCCGCTGTGCTGGTGGCCCACACTCCACTCAGAACACAAACACCCTTCCCATCTGTGCTAAGGGCTGCCAGTGAACACAGCATCTGTGGCACCTTATGTAATCAGCCCAGCTGCTGGGGTTGTCGACTGGAGCTGTGCTGGGGAGTCTGGTTCTGAAGAAGCCTTTGGGTTTTAGTCTAGAGGTCAATGACAGTGCAACATGGCCCTGTCACTCATGGGCTGTGGGACTGTGGGAAGATCACTGTACCGCACCAAACCTTACTGTACTCATCAGGGAAACTGGGTGATGGAGCACTTACTGCAAAGGACTAGGGAAATTTTAAAATACAATGTCTTAGAACAATGAGCACCAAAGTTAATGAACTACAGAATTGTTTTCCAAACCAAATAACTATTTTATCATTTCGGTTGTGAGTCTGCAGTGTGGGACATGTTCTTGGTTTCCTTTCCAGTGGTTGGGTGGGTGTGGCCCCCGCCCCTGTGGAAATGCATGACCCAGTGTAGAGAGCCAGCCCCAGGGCGCCTGACCTCTCTCTGCCTTCTTGGTCTTCTCCTCATAGTCCTGCAGCCGCAGCATCAGCTCCTCCTTCTCACGCATCATCTGCTCTTTCTCTCTCTCCACAGTTTCTCTCCTTTTCTTCTCTGTTTCTAGCTGTTGCCTGGTGCAGGGAAAAAGAGGCACAGGGAGATTTAGACTGGCAGGAAAGTGAGGGGTCAACACACTTCACGGGTATGTGCAGCTCCAGGATGGACTTGGCATCCTGAGGGCCACCCTGGCCTGCCACCAGCCTGAGCTGCCTGAAGGAGCAGCCACTCCAGGGCTGACACCAGACTCAGCACCACAGCAACCTCCCAGAGACAAAGGCCTCGAAGATCCCAGTGTGGCGACTGAGTTCCATTCCACCAGGCTCTCCCCATCAGCTGCGCGGTCACCTGACAGGCACTGGCTGCCTCAGCAGGCAGGGCTGGCGGTAGCTGAGCTGGGAAAACACAGGCCCCTGCTCTGGCCTCCCACGCTCACCGCTCCAGCTGCTTCTGATGCTTCTCCTCCCGGGCCTGGGCCTTCATCTGCTGCACCTCGATGGTGTCGGGCTTCCTGCGGCGCATGTACAGCTCGTGGTTGCCCATGCAGAGCTGCAGGATCCGCTTGTTAATTCTCAGGCGGGGGGCATAAAACACAAAGTCCTACAAAACAGAACAGGGCCACCTGGACTTAAGCTCCTTTGTTTGGTTTTCTTCTCCCAAACCATACTTCACAAAGGTCCGGAACTTTTCTAAAAGAACAAATGTAGCAGAACAGGGATGGCAGCGTCTCAGCACTGGAAATGTGCATTCTCCAGGACGGGTGGAGGAAGGGCATGTGCTGCGTGTGTGTGCAGTATGTGGGTATGTACATGCTGCATGCACACTGAAATCCCGCTGCACGTAAACTGCAAAGCTTTTCCAAGGTGAGAACTCTCAGCCTTGGGAAACCCTTCAAGTCTCAGAGCTGCCTGCTCTTCCAGGTAGCCACCTTTCATGATGTCCTCTCCAGCCTCACTGCTCCGTCCCCAATGCTTGCCTGGATTGCCTCTGCTTCTATTTGAGCTTCCTCTGGCACAGCCTCCCCTCCCACACTGTTATTGCTATGCTGACCACCCTGACCTTCAATGCCAGCCTAGGAGCTCCAGGATGAGCTCCAGGGCCTGGGCCCAACACACATGGAGACCTTTTGACTCTGGGCCCAGCCTCCCATGTGCTCTCGGTTCTCTCTCAATGCTGTCCAGCCCTGCTCCTGCACCTGCCACACCTGCTACAGGTGCTCGCCACAGTGGCACTGTTGCTTCACTCCAGTGACTCCTTTCAGCATCTCACTCCTATGAGGCCATCAGCTCCTGAGAGCAGGGGCCACATTCACTCATCTCTATCTTCCCAAGGTCAATATTTGAGGTGCTCAGTACCTGCCAGACATCACCAGCTCGTGCGGCACAAATAGCCATGTGCAAGCTCCATAGCCTTGAGCACATCCCTTCATCAGGCTCAGGGCCTTCAACCATAAGGCGGGGATGCCAGTGTATCAAGGGACTTCAGATATGGGACTCAATCCTCCCAGCAGTCCCGTTAGATGCTGGCATCCCCGCCTTATCGGTGATGTTCAGGAGGTACTCAGAACAGCACCTGGCGCAGTAAGAGCTGGCTGACACACACAGCGGTCACTCCAATTGCTAGTGCCTTGCAAGACCGCAATCAGAGGAGCCTCCTCGAAATCAAGGCAGAATCACGGCATTCAGGAAACTCGTGACCGTGACTGGAAACATTCGGGACACAGCTGACAATCTTGGTCCCAACTCCTTGCTACTGCTGTGATGAGCTTACAAGACAGAAGAATAGAAACTCCCATGAAAAGTGACTTTGTCAGCTTCCTCTTTACCTCAGGGCCCCCAGCATCCAGCTTCTGACCATTTGGAATAGGGACGGGGTGGCTAAAACAAAGAAACAGCGTGATACATCCCACAGCAACTTCTGAGACCTAATGAGGAACTGGCTGAGCGGACTCATTGACATATCTGAGAAGAAATCTATTCAGCTTCTCAGTCTTTTCATCTGTTCCAGAAATCCTGGGGTGAGAGGTGATGCCAAGCCCTGAGAGCCCATGAACTTCCTGGGTGGGGCTGTCTTTGGGGTTTCACACCCTTGTTAAGTCATTGGGTTTTCCAGGGAGGAGTCTGTGGAGCTGGGAGCAACCTGCCTTTTTATTACCCACCTATCCCTTATTACACAAGAGGAAACAATCCTGCCTTACAGCTTCAGAGGACTCTACCAAATAGGCCCTGACTGACTCAGAACGCTGATTAGCACCAACTCCCCTTTATGGGGTTGTGGAGGTGCAGGGGTAGGGGGGATCAATGAAAAACCTCAGTGGTAACTTCGGTTAACATAACAATGTCCCCCTCTCCCCCTCCTTTCCCTGCAGAAGACAGGTCCTGCCAGCAACGGGAACCAGGAGAATTTGGGGAGTCCACTGCCAGTGGGTGAGGGAGGACGGTGCCTGGCAAGAAATCTCTCCCAGTGCCTTATGACGGAAGCCGGTTTCTCACTTCAAGTTAAAACAAAGATTCATACTGAAAGGTTTCTAAATCCAAGTCCCTAACCTGATGCAGGATGCAGCTTTCTGATGCAGAACGACAACATGACAAGACCTGGAGCAGGGTTTTTAAACTGGCTGAGGACCAGCAAGGTAAAAATGCAAACTAGGCAAAGGAAAGTTCAAGTAAAAAAAAACCCAAGACCCTACAAATACAGAAGGAGAGAGAAGGTAAAAGGGCCCCTTTTCAAGTCCCCGAGATGCCGGGAAACTCTCCCACAAGAGGCCAATCCCAAGGCACATCTGGCCGCAGAGATGGCAGGAGGCAGCCTCGGGAGGCAGCAAGGCAGCGGGGCTCCTGGGAAGGCCACGTGGAGGAAGCGGTTGAGGAGTCAGAGCAGAAATGCTGCTTACTTTCTCTAAATTTCAGCTGCCTGTGGCCTTTTCCATGAGGCCACAGAAACAAAAGGCCCTTTTGAAAGGGAAAAGGCAGCCGCCTCAGCCCCTCATAAGGTCACCTGGGCAGGCCATGTCAGCTGTCTACAAGGTCCCATATCTAAAGAGCCAAAGCATGGCCCCAAACTGCTGTATGCACCTTGGCAGGGAAGAGAAGCTGGCTTTTAAAAAGGAGATGCCAGTTGTTGGGGGAGAATTGGACAAAGACTCATTTGTGAGTTCACAGCAGAAACCACATGGGGTGAGGGTGACCCCTGAAAGTCAACACGAGATAAGGAATCCCACCGCCTCAAACTTTGGGGCTTCCTCTTCTTTTACATCAAGTTCGATGTTGAAAACTTGAACTTCTTCTGCCCAAAGTTTACAGACTGAAGCAGGGCAGTGACTTCAGCAGCACTGGGGTGGTGTAGGGGTGACAGAACTCCACCTCCTCAAACCAGCGCCCACTCAAGGCAGATGCTGCCTCCTCAGTGTGGCCCCTGCCCAACCTGCCAAAGGAATCTCACCCCCATCTTCTGATCAGGCTTAGTTTTTAATCACAGCTGTACTGTTAAATTTACTACCAGGAAGCATCTCATCTGCCTTGTTTTTAACCCTTTCCTCCACTTAAATGTAGGCTTCACCAGGGCAGAAGCTTTGCCTTGCTCATGGCGCACACAGCCCCGGAAGAGTGCTTCGGACAGCGTGCCACCAGTGAATATTTCTTTTGCTTAAGAGATGGCTTCACATGAGGCTACTCTATAATAAAGGCACATGCACGAGATGTATCACAATGGCTTCTGCTCGGGGCTTATTATGAAATATTCCTCAGCTCTTCAAGAGATGAACTTATATCAAACACACACGCACAAACATTCTGAAACAGTCTAGTCCAGAGCTTCTGCTCTAGTCAGATTTTTAATAAAAGTGTTCTGAAAAGGCAGTAGCGTCACAGAGTATGCAGCAACCTACTGATGAGAGATTTCAGAATTTTCTTGCTCTTCTAAACTGCACCAATCTCACTACCCAAGTGACATGAAAATGCTATGACCCTCCATTCATGGTGTTGCATAATTAACATGAACTGCTGCCATAGAGCCTTAGAGTGCATTCAATACGCATTCAATTTTAAATAACTGTGCAACTACCCAGAGTAGCAGCCAAGAGTTTGCAAACAGCAGGAGACTTTTTTTTTTTTTTTGAGACGGAGTCTAGCTCTGTCGCCCAGGATTAAGTGCAGTGGCACGATCTCAGCTCACTGCAACCTCCACTTCCTGGGTTCAAGCGATTCTCCTGCCTCAGCCTCCTGAGTAGCTGGGATTACAGGTGCCCACCACCATGCCGAGCTAATTTTTGTATTTTTAGTACAGATGGGGTTTCACTGTGTTGGCCAGGCTGGTCTCGAACTCCTGACCTCCTGATCCAGCCACCTCAGCCTCCCAAAGTGCTGGGATTATAGGCGTGAGCCACTGCGCCCAGCCAACACATTAACAAAGAAAAAAATGCTTTCACAAAATTGTCAAGACCTACAGATTTTAAATTATGCTAGACAAACCTGTATGGGGGGAGAAGTAACAGGACAATAACACCACATACTGTTCTAAGTGGATTTACCATTGCTAAGCAGTACCCAGTCCCAAAAGGGTTAACGGACAACCAAGGTATGGACTACAGCCCATGTTTGCCTCTCCAAACTTAACACTGTAACTAAGGAACAAAAATTACATGAGAACACAAAGTCGTTTTCAATCTATAATTTTCATAAAATTCAGAACAGGCTCTAAGGTGGATAACAGAATTTCTCCAGGTGGCAATTTTTTAGAGAACCAGATTTATGATTAGATAACAAAATCCTTACCCCTTCTATAATGCTACAGTTATGTGCATATGTCTCAAATGTTCTGAGCTAACAAAAGCTTAAATGTCAGCAGAATAAATAAAACCAAAACAAATTTCCATAATGCACTGGTCTCTGCAGCTATTACAATCAATACTCTCAGATTTCAGGACATGAAGTGTCGCCTTCTTACTATCTCCTCCCAAAATGACTGCCTGCTAGTGTCACCTGTGTGAGGACGCACACTTCTGACGACAGAAGTGGGTGAAGCCTAGATGAAACCTTGGGGACCAGCAATGCTTGGGTGTAAGTCTGACTGTCCCTATCTTGGGTAAGTTCCAGGACAGCTCTGAAACGCAAATCTGGCCCTTAAGACTCGCAGGTCCCACTGTTGGTCAGGTGCCAGGGATAGTCCCCACACCCAGGTGCTCCAGGAGGCAGGTTGGCTCTCCACACCAAAAACACAGCATTTTGGGAAATGCTTATCTGGCCAATGACTCAGAACTGCCCTTTTATTCATAAGGAAGATCATGTGAAAAGTTAAGTGGTCTCCGCTGCAACAACTGCCTGGCCCACAGGATCTCTGGCCCTCAGTGTAACCACATAGGGAGTTTGGACTATCACCGGCTACTCATCACAGAGAGAAATCTGTTACCCTGACAAGTATAAGAACGAAAAACAGTAGTCCCCGAATAGAATCCTTTGGAACTTACAGGTGCCTTCTTGTCGATGGGTTTAATGACAAACTTTTTGTCATTGAAAGAGATGTTCCTGATTTCACTCCAAGGGAAGCCAATCTTTGGGGTTAACCTGAGGTTAAAAAGAGAAAGTGAATGGTTAGATGTATACGTATGTTCGTGGATTGGCTAAGAGATTCGTAAATCAATTCTTATTACTTCAATTAAAATAATATGCCTCTTAACCCAGGAGGCATAATGTGTTATATGCTATTATCAAATATTTCCTACCTGTCCTAGGTTAAGCCAAGTGGCTGGCTTTAAGGCATCTGCAACCTTAGTCTGTTCCCATTTCCTTTGGTGTTTCCTCAGTTTGGGGCACCTATGATTACCCAGGCTGGTGATCTCGAGGTCAACTGCAATTCCTACCCAGGCACCTTGACCCTCCCTCAGGTATCTTCTGCTGTTCATTCCCACATCACATCACCACACTCACCTACCTCTCATCCTGCCAGAGCCCACTCTCAAGCACTGTGCTGGAGCACCCCTACTTTAAGTCGGCCGATCTGATTAACTTACTCTCCTCATATGTCAACACAGTTTTTAACTCAGCATCCAAGAACTGTCAAATCCAGCCCCAAACTCCGCGGTTCAGACCCACCTTTCAACACACGGTTCCCCGGGGCTGCCTCCCTTTCCCTTGAGGCCTCCCTTAACATGCAGGCTCTTCTGCTACATTCTGTTTGCTGAATGTTATTTAAGTTACTGATCATTTAGTTCTATGAAACCAACAGGGAGGGCCAAGATCCCATCATGTTCCTAGATGTGCCATACTCAACAGAGCTTGCCAAGAAAAATGGACAAAGGCCTTGCTATGCATTCTGCTCCTCTGGTTTTCACAGCACATAGCACTGTGAGCCAGTGTGCGGCATCCTGAAACTTCAAGGGGCTAGGATCCAGTCTCTATACAGGACTCTCAAAACAGGTTCTGACCTTAGAAAACTTAGGCCTCCAGCTCTCCGGTGTGTCTAGCAAGTTTGTCCTCTTAGGACTTTGAAACTTCATATAACAATTCATAGCCGGCCGGGCGCGGTGGCTCAAGCCTGTAATCCCAGCACTCTGGGAGGCCGAGGCGGGCGGATCACGAGGTCAGGGCATCGAGACCATCCTGGCTAACACGGTGAAACCCCGTCTCTACTAAAAAAAAATACAAAAAAACTAGCCGGGCGAGGTGGCGGGCGCCTGTAGTCCCAGCTATTCGGGAGGCTGAGGCAGGAGAATGGCGTAAACCCGGGAGGCGGAGCTTGCAGTGAGCTGAGATCCGGCCACTGCACTCCAGCCTGGGCGACAGAGCGAGACTCCGTCTCAAAAAAAAAAAAAAAAAAAAAAAAAAATTCATAGCCACTCATAAGCATAATTGCAGTATCAAAATAAAAGGGTTAAACATGAAAATTATGACTCACTTTTGAGTTAAAGAACTTCTTTTAATTCTTGACCAAAGTTGGAAAATTAAAGCCCAAGGATTTCCTTTTTCCTAAGAGATCACATATAGGACATGAACAGGGTCCACAGAGAAGGGGGCCACAGGGTTTGTAAGTGTCCTTGCTTAGGCCACACATTAAGAAAGCGTGATTCTCCAATAACAGGGACCAGACAGAGGCCTCCGGAGAAATGGCTGATTCCGGGACTAGTATGGGGAACACAAACGATGAACTTAGTGCATCTTGAGGAGCCAGAGAGTAAGGAAGCCTGCAAAGAATGCAGGGCTCACACTTCAAGGTGCTCCTAAAGGCTGTATCTCAAACAACCTGAGCAAGATACATACTCGTAGATCATAACCTGAAGACCGAAACACATATCCATGGGTCCATATTAATATAACTGAATAAATGGGGAAAGAAATTGGCTCCTTACAGAATTCTAATACATGTAAAAATAAGTTTTTAAAAATCACAATTTCTCAAATACCACAGTAATCTCATCAATGGTAGCTAGAACTAGGATGTTTACATAGTTTAAAATTATCTCCCCCAAATATACTGACCAATTGTAAAGGGAAGGATAGTGATGTTACAGTGAAGAAACTTGGCAGACACCACCTTAACTAATAACCAAAATTAGCACCACCTAAGATAAGATATACTGACCACATGTGCCACCTTGAAAGAGGCCCTGGAAGGGCAAAACAGCACTTTCTTCTCACCAAAAATGTAAAACTCCAAATAATGAGAAAACACCAGACAATCCAAGGGCTTTCCAAAGTCAATGGACAGTACTCTTCAAAGACATCAAGGTCATGACAAAAAAAGACTGGAACTATCCCACATCAAAGGAGACGGGGAGGTCTAACAACTCACTGTAGGTGTGGCTCCAGAGAGGGTCCCGGGGCAGAAATAGGACATCAGTGAGAAAACTGATTAAAATGAGAATAAGATCTAGAGACTATTAACATTAATTTTCTGATCTTGGCATTTGGACTACGGTTACATAAGGTGTTAATGTTTGAGGAAGCTAAGTGAAGGGCATATAGGAATTATTTGTACTATTTTTAGAATCTTTTTAAAGTTTGAAATAATATATATTTTTTAAACTGAGATGGGGTCTTACTCTGTTACCCAGGCTGGAGTGCAGTGGCACAATCTTGGTTCACTGCAGCCTCCGCCTCCTGGGCTCAAGTGATCCTCCCACCTGAGCCTCCCAAGTAGCTAGGACCACAGGCATGTGCCACCACACCTAGCTAATTTTTTGTACTTTTGGTGGAGACGGGGTTTTGCCATGTTGCCCAGGCTGGTCTTGAACTCCTGACCTCAAGGGATCTGCCTGTTTTAGCCTCCCAAAGTGCTGGGATTACAGGTATGAGCCACCATGCCCAGCCTGAAATGACTTTAAAACGCAAGGATGGGCCAGGCACGGTGGCTTACCCCTGTAATCCCAGCACTTTGGGAAGCCAAGGTGGGCAGATCATTTGAGGTCAGGAGTTTGAGACCAGCCTGGCCAACACAGTGAAACCCCGTCTCTACTAAAAATACAAAAATCAGCCGGGTGTGGTGGCGTGTGTCTGAGGCTGCTACTTGGGAGGCTGAGGCAGGAGAACCGCTTGAACCCAGGAGGCAGAGGGTACAGTGAGCCGAGATCGTGCCACTGCACTCCACCCTGGGTGGCACAGTGAGACTCCGTCTCAAAAATAAATAAATAAATAAATAAATGCAAGAATGAATGATTTAAAAATTTCAATCCAAAATATGCAGCTGAGGGTGATAATGTTCTATATGTCTTAAGATTTTGCATTTTTCGGGCATATCTGTCAAAACTCAGGAAATGAACACTTAAGATTACATTTCATTGTATTTAAATTTTACATCAAAAGAACAAAACATAACCAACCTAACCTCTAGTATATCATATGCACTTTCATTTTGAGGAAGGATATGGATGCCTGCAATTTTGTTGGAAATGTGTTAGAGAGCCAGAGGGTGACAAGTGATGTGCAGATGGAAAGAGACGTGAGACAGCAAGTGAAGCCCTGAGTACCTATCTGCAAGGAATTTAAAGAAAACACACGTTCTGTGGCTCCTGTTCCAGTCTCCAAGCTCCCCGTGCGCCCTTTCCCTTTAAGATGGGAGCCCTGGACCTAGTGCACTTCCAGAAACTCCTACCTACAGAAGTACTTCTATGATGAAATCTGCCCAAAGAAGGATGAAGCTAAGGGGAAAAAAAGTGATTTTATAGGACTACAGATAGATCAGGTTCGTCTAGTTTTTGTTTTTGGTCTGAGAGTGTCAGGTTTCAAATTCTAACCTAGCTAAACTGAACTTTCTCTGTTCACAAGCTTATAATGCCAGTCAGAAGGGCGCTTACCTGTTTTTGCCCTCTTTATACTCCCCACCTAGTCCAAGCTAAGGGTTTAAAGAAAGATGACAAATAGTCCTACATGCTCCCACTTAATGGTTATGTGTACAATGAAAGGAGACCCCAAGAGACAGATTTCCAGCCAGACCCTATTTAGTACTAAACAGGGAAGAAAAATAGAGACTTTACTTGCAGAGTACAAATCTCTTAGAGCTCAATTTCCATATTCAATAGGTTAGCTTTCTCACCTGAACAATGTTTCAGGCATATCTAATTCTCCTAGTTCCACCGAGAGAGGTAACAGCACAACAGCTGGCTGTTCTCAGCACTCCTCAGAATTCAGGACAGTCTCCTGCTTATGCTGCTACCAAGTTGTCAATATTTGTTCAAAAGGGAAAGAATTTGGGCCTATTAATTGACTGAATATCTACATAAATGCTTTTTTTGTGAAGAGAGGGGGGTGCCTTCAGGAATGGGGAGAAGAGAGGCAGAAAGTAAGCCTGCCCAACACCCCAGTGTGCTCTGCAGGAAAAGAACCATCTGAGAGAGTTGCCAGGTTCACCGCTCAACGGTGGGGGAGGGATAGCAGAGAGCTAGACCAGTACTAAATAGGGCACACAGCTCACATTTTTACTTGGAAGAAATGGACACTTACGTGGGCTGGGGCAGCTACAAGCTGACATCAGCAAGTTCCTGCTCATGGCTGTTTTCCTGCAGGTTGAAAAACCTGTTTGGACAGCCCTGGCCTGGCCACATTACAAAATCTGGTCATTCAAGAGATTTCAAAGGCAGAGGCAGTTTCCCACATACGTTCCCACGAGGACTTTGTGCACCGCTCCTTGGCATGGCTATCTTAAGAGCCACGGCTTCAGCGCTGGGGTCCCCCACAAAGATGGTGTCCTGGTTCCAAGTTCCTGTATCTACCCACTTTCCCCACTTCTTTAAAATTTTTTTTGAAACACAGCCTCGCTCTGTCACCCAGGCTAGAGTGCAGTGGCACAATCTTGGCTTACTACAACCTCTGCCTCCCAGGCTCAAGTGATCCTCCCACCTCAGCCTCCTGAGTGACTGGGACCACAAGCATGCACCACCATAGCCAGCCGATTTTTTAAATTTTTGGTAGAGACGGGGTTTTGCCATGTTCCCCAGGCTGGTTGAGACTCCTGAGCTCAAGGGATCCGCCTGCCTAGGCCTCCCAGAGTACTGGAATTCCAGGTGTGAGCCGCTGTGCCTGGCTTTTTCCCGCTTCTTTACCAGTGCTACATCCAGCACACTCAAGAGTAGGAGCGAACCGAGAGTCCTCAATATCTCATTTCCAGGTTCTCTGAGGAGCTCCTGTGATTCTGACAGGTAAATCACATTGGATCGCGTAACTAACTCCATCCCTAATGGGCACCTTCCTTCCAGCAGACAGCGCCTGCCTCCCTCCCTGTGCAGTATCACCACGTGGGCCCTGGAAGTGAGAGGAGGTTGGGCACAGCTGGCATAGGTCCCTGACCCCCAAGTGAAATAGATCTGTGCCCTGGGTTCTGGCAGGAATTCACATGGTTGCGAATGGAGAGATGGACTCATGTGCAGGTCATTTGTGGAGAGCAGCGCCACTCCCTTTGAGAACTCCAGAGAGGATTTTGGGGGAACCTGAGATGTGGGGGAGCTGAGAACAGAAATACCTGAGAACAGGTGAGATGGGTGAGCCTCAAGTGGGAAATGGGGAGAGCCGTCATTTCAAGGAACAACATGAGGCTGGAAAGGAAACCAGGTACATCCAGAAACTCTGGGCCACTCTCCTCCTTACGTGGAAAGCAGGAACCCAGGCCAAAAGGCAGGGCTTGGCAAAAAGACCGCAGGAGCATTCTTGCCCTGGCACCTTCTCTGCCAGGCCCCTGAAGCTGGAGGCCATCAGAGGGTTTGTTTAGGGGAGCCCTGCAGAGCAATCAAGCTGACTGTGGACAATCGGAGCAGAGACAGTTGGCAGGAGGCAGTCAGGAGCCTCTCCCTTCTCTTTCCAGAGGTAGTTTCCTTCTGCCTCTTAAATTCAGGTATCTTCTGATCAGATCAATCTAGAATCTAGGCTTATGCTGTCACGGACTCACCATGGGAAACCTACCCTCACGAACTAGGATGACGTTCCCTGTTTATCCTCAGCAGAAAGCAGGCAAATGCCCTGTATCTGAAAGCAGGACTGTCTGTCCCCGTGGAGAGGCCTGGCTCTGCTGCAGTACCCAGCTTGCTTACAGGCCCTCACTCAACAAACAACATTAACTAAATGTGAGGTAATTAAGAAATCTCCTGCAGACTATTAGCTAAAGTGTCCACACATACAAGCTATTGTTTACAGCTCTTCAAGTCTATCATCACACCATCAACATTCCTGGTTGGATTAGCACAAACCTCGAGCCAGGAGTCAGCACTGGCTGGGCTGCCTGTGAAGTAGCTATGGATGGATGTGCTGGTAACTGCAGGTAGCTGAGGTGGAACCTCAGAGGCAGGGGGAGGAGAGGCAGCCTCTGCTCTATTCTGCCATCCTCTCCCAGGTCTGAGCCCACTATTGGCTCTGCCCACCATGAGAGAGGATAACCCACACACCTCTGGACCACCCTCTGAGCGGGCCACAGCAGTCCAAAAGCCCTTAAAAGATTCTTTCTTCAAGATAGTAAGTTGCTAAATAAAAACTTCAAAAATAACCCACAAATTTGCCATTTTGCCACTGTTTCCAGGCCCACCACCCCACCTACTGAAGATAACTGTGAACTTCAACTCACTTATCATCTTTCTCATAAATATTCAGTCCAAGGGCATCAACTCCAAGCCAAAGTTCTGTTCCTTTCTTGTTTTTTATCTCGAAATAGTTGATTCCATACATTTCCAGGTCCTGAGCAATCTTCAGGTATTCCAACATGGCATTATCTCTAATTGGGGAGAGTGAAACAGGCAGAGTCATTGGTAGCACTCAATATCCAGAACACTAAAACCTTTCCAGTATTTTTAAATTAAGGCGCCTTGTGTAGGATGGGCTCAACGCTGTGTGCTGCGTGCAGACAGGCAGGGGCCAGGCAGCAGACTGGTGGGGAGGGGATCCAGGCAGCCCGGAAGCTATGCCTGGGGTGGGTTCCATGCTGCCCTGCAGCCTCACCACCAAACCCCAAACTTTCAGGAAGAACTGATTCACACCGGCTTCTCTGACAGGTTTTTAAGTTTTATCACTCGGCACAATCCTCCTCCTTCTCTTGCCCACACATATGTCTTCTGGGACTCCCACAACCCTCCCCAAGGGCTTCGAGTTGTTTTTCTTCCACAAAGGATGCTTGGGCCAGACAGGAAACCCTGAAGCACAAAATCTGAGGCTCAAACCTCAAACAAACTTCAGAGGCTGAAATAATGCAGAGTCGCAAGACTAGGCCAGAGACAAGGCTCTAGGACAAGAACACCCAGAATCTGGTGGTCTGGCCATGTCTTACATTAATAGCCCCACGTCCAGGTTCTGGATCCCCACGTCCAGGATCCCAAGTGAGAAATCAGGATTCCTCACTTGGGATCCTTTTTCATTTACATACACTTTGTAAGACAACTACCTTCATACAATGAGCAAACTAGCACCTCTTTGACAGAAGAAAAATAACACCGATTGTAGGTGAACAATGCCCTACTGACTAAAATGAAGTTTAGACATCACACTTTCTACAAACAGAGGACATAAGCTTTTAGAACCTGAAGGCTTGAGCTAAACTGTTTCTTTCCCTGGGCAAGACACCTGGCTTTTTTTTTTTTTTTTCCCAAAAAAACCTCTTCCCTAAGGAAACCCCACTTTCAGCTGGGTTCCCTCAAGGTCTTCACAAGGCCTGACAAAGAGCCCTTTAAAGTACTAACTAGAGTCACAGGTAAAGACACGCTGGAGCGCACGGAGATGGCCAGATCCCAACAGCAGGGCGCAGCACTCACTTGAGCATCCCGCGGTGTTCCGCATGCCACACCTGGATCCGGTCCTCCCACTGGTCCCTGGTAAGTTTGTGCTGGTCCATGACTCTGGAATGCAAAAGGAAACAGCACTGTCATCCTTAAGGGCTGTGACAGGCAAGGAAGGAGGACCACTTACCACCCACACTCAAACCCTTACTTTCCATTCAAATCAATCAATCCCAAAGAGCTTTGGTTTCTATTTCCTGATGTGTAGCATTTCTATTCATGACGATTAATCTGGAAGACCAAGCGTTTTGAACAAGAACTCAGGCTGGAAAAACTAAGAAGGTATTTTAAGTGGCCTTTTCTTCCAAATGGGGTCATTTTTGTGACCACCAGTAAATAAAAACAGATTTCACAGGGGCCAACCTATCATAAACCAGGAGGAGCTAAGCAGTCAGGTCGAGAAGTTTGCTATGTTGCTGCGCTCCCACAGGACACGGCTGCGCTTTAGTTTCCGTGAGGAATGGCAGCTCGCCTTCCCTGGCTATGTTTCAGGTCGCTGGTCAGTGCCTTAATGACTAGAGTCCCAGCGTGAAGGAGCACTTGACACTGGCAAAGTCCCTGTGTTTCTAATGTAATCGCTTCTCCCTGCCGAGTATGGCATGACTGCTCCTGCCCAGGCCAGGTCACCCTGTGCTCACCTTTGAGGGATCAGCCTCTCAGAGCTGAGGTACCCAGACTTGTGCACTTCTTTGTTGTAGTCCCCAAACTTGGCCTGCACAGCGTAGGACCCCAAGAGCACGGCAGTCTCGGGGGGGCAGTAGATCTCGTCGCTAAGGATTCCCTCCTTCACTTGGAGGAAGAAAAGTTTCTGGGTGATGTCCTGGATGAGCTCCTCAGCCACATCTTCAGGAAAGAACTTGGCCCGGAACTTGAACTGGAGGGGATTCTCCTTCCTGACCTCCTGGGCAGACACCTGGACAAAGCAAGCCACATTCTCGACACAAATCCGGAAGACGAAGGCCCACTGTCCCCAACACAGGCTTCTAACCAAGACTCAATGGGGCCCTCAGGCCAGTTTTCAGGAGATAATGTCTATTCTTAATCTTTTTAGCATTCCAGACAAAAAATGGTTAGTCAAAAGGCCAGATATGGTGACTCATGCCTATAATCCCAGTGCTTTGGGAGGCCAAGGCAGGAAGATCACTTGGGTCCAGGAGTTTGAGACCAGCCTGGGCAACGTAGAAGAGATCCCATCTCTACAACATTTTTTAAAAAAAGTTAGCTGGGGATGGTGGTGCATGCTTATAGTCCCAGTTACTCAAGAAGCTGAGCAGAAGGAACCCTGGAGCTCAGGAGTTCGAGACTGCAGTGAGCTATGATGGCGCCACCGCACTCCAGCCTGGGTGACCGAGCAAGACCCTGTCTCTTCTTAAAAAACAACGAACGAACAAAAACAAAAAATAGGCCGGGTGCAGTGGCTCACACCTGTAATCCCAGCACTTTGGGAGGCTGAGGTGGGCGGACCACGAGGTCAGGAGTTCGAGACCAGCCTAACCAACATGGTGAAACCCCATTTCTACTAAAAATGCAAAAAAATTAGCCGGGCATGGTGGCATGTAGCTGTAGTCCCAGCTACTTGGGAGGCTGAGGCAGAAGAATCGCTTGAACCCGGGAGGTGGAGGTTGCAGTGAGCCAAGATCACGCCACTGCACTCCAGCCTGGGCGACAGACCAAGGCTCCATCTCAAAACAACAACAACAACAACAAACAAACAAACAAACAAGTACTATCACACTCTTGCACTCAGCTGGAAATCAAAGCTACTGCCTCACTAAGTCCCAGTCCTCATGGGATGATGCTATCAATCCTAGAGAACTCAAATTTGGATATGACCCCCACAGTGACCTGGAATCTGGCCACATGCCAATAGGGCCCTGGACCCCAAAGCTTACTCTTAAGAATTCCTCCTGTTCCTCCACTCTTCCCCACCTCCCATCATCTTTCTAACTTGTTGCTGTGACTTGGGAGGACAGTAGGGGTTTCGAAAAAAAGGATAATTTTCAAAGAGTTTGAAGAAAAATTGTTTATGTTACTACTTTTCTTTATGGTTGGTTAATGGAATTATCCAATCTTTAAAGTTGGAAGATAATCTGTCACAGGTTCACACAAAGCAATAACAGGTTCTTACGAAATAGTGGATGATTCACAGTTTATAAGATTAACAATCTCATTCAAAAAAACTAAGGTCAACTAAAAGCTATGCAATTAGCCATCATGTGCTCCGATGAGTGAGCTGTATGGAGAAATGCCAGAATCTGATTTCCAATCGATCTCCCCATTTACTGGAAACTTGCAACCATTTTTGTCTGTAAAAACTTTTACACAAACAAAAAGGAACAGAAAACAAGAGATAGGGTGAGTTGCTCCCGTTTCCTTATCAACAAAGCAGACCAACACTCAATCCACAGTCTGTAAATAGTTAACCCTGACTTACCTTCTTATCCAGCTTCAGCCAGGTAGGAAATCCTTTATTATCCACATACTGGAGGCCAAAGTACCACACTTCCCGGAGGCCGATAGTCTTTACCACCTGCATATGAGAGAGAGGCCCAACAGTCATGAGAAACTCACTCAAAAGGGCAACAGCTTTTGGCTGTCATTCATCACATGGTCTAGCAGAGTCCCCAGGAAACCAGGACATCTGCTCAGTCCAACCACTGGGCAACACCTGTTTAGCAATCTCTCAAATAACTTGTTAGTAACCAAGGCTATTATCTCAAAGCCATGAACAACTTATTTTTAATACAAATTTGAGCAGATTCAGGGTTCTACCTTCAAATCTTAGAAAACCTCACTCCTACTCCTTTGTACTCCAGGATGCTCTCCTGCATGAAATTCAGCAGGTGTGGCCAGCACACACGGAACCATGGGAGCCCACAACCCCCCAGGGAACAGTGCAGTGGGTGCATCGCTGCCCGTCAGGTGTGCTCATGTGGAAGACTCAAGTATCCAGCACCACACTTGAGCCTCCTCTGGCTGCCTGCCTCTGCCTCTCAGCCAGCTGGCCCAGGGGTCTGACTTACTAGGAACAGGGACAAAGAAGTCCTAGGAAACGTAGGAAAACAGGCAGTGGCAGACTTCTGGGACGGAAGGGTGTCAATGCACAGGGGTGCCCAGAGGAACCTGCATCTTATAGGCCTCCAGAAATGGGACATTCTGATGTAGCAGAGGTAGAATCCTGACCCTAGGTCGCAGCAAGGATTTCACATTTTCAAGTCCCTGTTGTGCATTACAGAGGAGTCCTGAGCTGCTTATTCTCATGAGTGTCTTAGAAACAGAAAAGCAGTGATAGTCGAACTTGCTGTGGACACTTGTTGAACATCATCTAAACCGAGTCTCAGACAAGTTACTATATATATGTAAAGTACTATTTACATATATATAGATGTGTAATTTAAAATCCCATGATATATAATGTTAAACTTTTTAGAAAAAAAAGCTACCATCCTTCAAATACATGGTTTCTATCATATTTAATGCCAAAGAGGGTTGAATACATTAGAAATGACAACTCAGGTATACAGAACATTTGCTTAAAGTAAACCCTAAAATTCCAAATTAACTCCTGCTCTGGGCCTGTTTCTTCATCTGAAGGGTACAGGGAGGCCAGAGGCTCCCTAAAGCCCTAGGAGTCTGTTTATTAAATGCCCAGGACTGACCTGTTCTTTCCCTCTTCCCACTCACCCAAAGGGGATGGGGGCAGGCTGTAACCAAGCAGCTTCATCATGGAATGATAGAAAAAACATTTAGACTTTTTATGCAGTGCTTTGCTCTCAAGTCTTTTGCGAAACCTATGTTTTTTGTTTTTGTGGTAGCAAAGCACAGAGAAAACTGAATTCGAAGACCAGGTTTCTGTATACAGTCTTGCTAATGTCTTGTTCCTCACAAGCCTCCATCTTATCGCTGATATGAAACCTGCCTAGCCTTCCTCTCTGGGTTGTTTCAAAGTTGCACAAGAGGTTGGGTGCAGTGGCTCACGTCTGTAATCCCAGCACTTTGGGAGGCTGAGGCGGGAGGAACACAAGGTAAGGGGGGTATGAGACCAGCCTGATCAACATGGTGAAACCTGGTCTCTACTAGAAATAGCCAGGCACGGTGGCACGAGCCTGTAATCCCAGCTACTCAGGAGGCTGAGGCAGGAGATTCACTTGAACCCAGGAGGCAGAGGTCGCAGTGAACCGAAATTGCGCCACTGCACTCCATCCTGGGCAACTGAGACTCCATCCAAAAAAAAAAAAAAGTTACACAAGAAAACTCCACATGCCTAAGAAATTGCTTGCTCTCTGATGCCATCCTTCACTTCATCCACCCAACTGCAGCCTCAGCCTGCACATCTGAACCAGTTAGAAATAATCTTTTGTCCACTTGACTTCCACTTGACATAACTGTCAGGCTCTCGCTGATTTTCAGGGTCACAGCTCAGGATCCTCTTCTGCATCTGCTATGCTGTGGCCATCCCCCTTCCACACGGCAAATCACAGAACCCGTAGCCATACCATGCAGTCCAAATGAGAGCCTCCCTCTCTCAGCAAGGCCTGTCCCTGGCTGCCCTAACCTGCGCGCACCTTCCTGGCAGGAATTTTCCATCAATCTCCAGGATAACTATGCTCAGAGTGTGTTTCAGAATCCTACTGCTCACACAATGCATTCCCCAAAGGGACACGTTAGAATTAAGCAATCTTCCTCTCTTCAGTCCACTCTAAAAATCAATCCATAGGTCATCCCTACAAGGAAAAAGCCAACATTCCTAGAAAAACACCCCTCGCCATTCCCTTCATTGGTGAATCCTGACACACCATGGGTGGAGAGTCTCTACATTTGTGTCTACTCCCTAACCCTGCCTCAGTGGTGTTTGGTTTTGTTTGTTTTGGTTTGGTTTGTGAGCCAGGGTCTTAAACTGTTGCCCAGGCTGGAGTACAGTGGTACGATCTTGGCTCAATGCAGCCTCAACCTTCTGGGTTCAAGCGATTCTCCGACCTCAGCCACCTGAGTAGCTGAGACTACAGGCATGTGCCACAACGCCTGGCTAGTTTTTAAATTTTTTGTAGATACAGGTTTTTGCCATGTTGCCCAGGCTGGTAGCCTACAGGAGACTGGGCTCAAGCAATCCTCCCGCCTTGACCTTCCAAAGTGCTGGGCTCAGTGGTGTTTTAAATGGCAGATTTTTAGGAAAGAAAAGGTGGGAGATGTCTATTTAACTCAATCTCAAGCAACAGTTGGAGCAGTTCCTCCCCACTCAGGAGCTTCTGGCATGGGGGGGGCCGGCTTATCAAGACACCTGGGCTGCAGTCCAGCCCTGGCTCTGTCCCTCAACGTGGCAGCTGGCCCTGGGTGTTCTCCATCACACTGAAGCCCTGGACTAGGACCCAGGAGTAAAGCAAAAGCACTCCAGGGCTTGACGCTGGGGTGGGGGGCGCTGCAGGTGAGAGCTGAGTAACAAAGGGGTATTGGGGGAGGAGAGCTGATTACTTTACCTCCAATCTCTTTCAAGCTATTCCCTTCAAGACCTTATTTTCAGTGACATCCAGGTCCAGGAATGAGCTTTCCATCACAAATTTCTCCATAACTATGACCTAGTTTTTCCACTTATCCTAGGGCTCCCAACCCTGCTTTAAAGTTTTTGCTCGAGAAGGTCTCATTTATAGGTAAGAACTCAGGCTCCAGGAGGCTAACCAAGGAACATACTGGCAGAACCAACACCAGAAGCCAGGGCCCTACGCCAAGTGTGCTGTACAGGGTTCAGCCGGCAGCACTCAACTTACTTCAGGATTCTCTTTCAGCAGAAACTTTTAAATTTTTACCCCAAGTCCAGCCTCACCCAGAGTAGTAAATATCTTTATCCCTACCAGGTGAGGCAGACCCAGGAAATGACCTCAAAATAACAGTGGAAGCTGTCATGATGATCGGCCACTGGCACTGCACTTACTCTGGGGGCGTCCACCTGGGCACATTCTGGCACCCGCATGTTCTGCTGCACGGAGCCAGCCCACTGCTGCTGGGCGCTCCTTTTCGGAGTGAGAGGGAGATATGATCAAGCATGGATGGAGTCTCCTGTGGTCTAAGTGTGCTAAAATTCTCCCTCCTAGGTCTCCCAATCACCACCCACTCTAATTTCTGGGTTTGGTGCTAGAACACAGAGTATCACTTCTACCAGTAGGGCCCCTCGGGATGGTTCAAAGGACTTGTAACTCACACCTGGCCCTGCTCCTCTCCTGGCCCCAGAGAAGAATCCATTTAGTCCAGAAAATAAGATCTTGCTTTCTTTAGAACTTAGAACTGCTCCACAGAAAAGTTATCATAGCCTTCATGGTGGCTCACCAGTCTTACTGAAACTGAACTCCATGTCTCACGAAGAATACGCAGCAATGGGGAATCATTCTGGGCCGCCCATCTCAAGAAAGAGTCTTCGCTGGCACCTAAGTGAGCTCACAGACGCTGAGAGCGGGCTGGATGGGGCTTGCGGTGACTTGCGTTACTGACTACTGCCACAAAGGTCCTTTCCACTCCACGACCTCTGGCCCACTTAGTTCACGAAGTCAAGCAGGGAAACAGGAGCGAGAGGCGAGGGAAGAGGACTGTTTTCTAATATAAACCATAAGGTGAGATCTAGTAGCTCTATACATTTCCGTCTGAGGGGGTCACTTATAATAAAACGTGTTCAAAAAGCTTTTTACCAAAAATGAGCATTCTTTAGTGGGGTATGGCTGCTGGAGTGGAATATCTAAAGTCTTAAGAAACAGAAAACACTGTTAAATATCAAAAAAGATAAGAGAGATCAAAGAGTCTGACGTTTTGAAACTGTGAGGTGTTGGACGGGTGCCGCCCTGGTGCCTTGCCACGCACAGGGCACTGCTGTACATGTTGCAAAGCTGGTTCTGCGGTGAACTACAGGAGAGAGTTGTAAATAACACCAGCGCAGCAAGCTAAGGCCCATGGGCCAAATCTTGTCTGTTGGCTATTTGTGCAGCCCACAGACTAAGAATGGGTTTACATTTTTTCAATGGTGGTGATGGGGAAATTACATAAAAATATCAGTGCCCGGCCAGGCACAGTGGCTCAAGCCTGTAATCCCAGGACTTTGGGAGGACGAGGTGGGCAGATCACAAGGTCAGGAGACAGAGGCCATCCTGGCTAACACAACGAAACCCCGTCTCTACTAAAAATACAAAAAAAATTAGCTGGGCGTGGTGGTGGGCACCTGTAGTCCCAGCTACTCAGGAGGCTGAGGCAGGAGAATGGCGTGAACCCTTGCAGTGAGCCAATGTCGTGCCACTGTGCCACTGCACTCCAGCCTGGGCGACAGAGCGAGACTCCGTCTCAAAAAAAAAATCAGTGTCCATACAGAGCTTGACTAGAAAACAGTCATGCTTGAATCTTCACGTGTTTATGGCTGCTCTCAATACTACAATGGCAGAGCTGAGTAGTTATGACAGCAACTGTGTGGGCTGCAAGTCTAAAATATTTACTCTCCAGCCATATGCAGAAAAAGACTTCTGACCTGTGCTATAAAAATACTAAATAGGCCAGGTGTTGTGGCTCACACCCGTAATCCCAGCACTTTGGGAGGCCACGATGGGCGGATCACGAGGTCCGGAGATTGAGACCATCCTGGCTAACGTGGTGAAACTCCGTCTCTACTAAAAATACAAAAATTAGCCGGGGACGGTGGCGGGCGCCTGTACTCCCAGCTACTTGGGAGGCTGAGGCAGGAGAATGGCATGAACCCGAGAGGCGGAGCTTGCAGTGAGTGGAGACTGTGCCAATGCACTCCAGCCTGGGCGACAGAGCGAGACTCTGTCTTAAAAAAAAAAAACAAAAAAAACCTAAATAATGGTTTTTAGTCACTCCTTGACTGGAAAAAATCCAAGCCATTAAGACTGTATTTGGGCTGAGCGTGGGCTCACACCTGTAATCCCAGCACTCTGGGAGGCTTGAGGCAGGTGGATCACTTGAGTTCAGGAGTTCAAGACCAGCCTGGCAAACATGGAGAAACTCCATCTCTATTAAAAATACAAAAATTAGCAGGGCATGGTAGCCTGCGCCTGTAATCCCAGCTATTGCGGAGGCTCATGCAGGAGAATTGCTTGAACCTGGGAGACAGAGGTTGCAGTGAGCCGAGATAGCACCACTGCACTCCAGCCTAGGCAACAGAATGAGACTCAGTCTCAAAGGAAAAAAAACAAAACAAAACTGTATTTGGAGCAGCTGTTATTAGGGAAAAAAGTATTTAATAAATAAATAGTAATATCACTAATAAATACTTGATTTAAAAAAAATCTTCCAATTTTAAAAAATGAATTTTTTTCTCTAAATCTTCATTTCTTCTTTTCATAGACGTTCAGGTATGACCACTTAGAAATGAGAAGATGCACCAACTGCTGAGACAACTAAGGTTCACTCATCCACGCAGTGAGAGGGGTTCTACTCTGGAGGTGGAGGCGGCTGGGGGTAGGAAGCTGCGTCTCTAACACAGGGTGAGAGACACATAGGCCAGCACACCTCCTTACACTGACAAGCACAATCACTCTGTTCAGCCCTTTGCTTCCATGCCTGGTAACACACTGAATCCACCTGGCTTTATACAACAGATAGCTGTGTGCTTTCATACACCTCCTAGGCAGGATATACGTGTCTATTAATGCATTTTATAATGCTATCATGAAATACTTTCACCTTTTAAAAGATCCTTCTCATCTATTACCTCAAGTGAGTAAAACAAGGTAATATGCTTAGCAAACAAAATAACTGAAATGTTGCAAAACAATTTTTTTTGTAGATAGAGTTAAATCTCAAGTTCAGAGACCAACCTGATCAAAAAGCTGTTTTCCAGTTGTATTTGGCTGGATTGCAAACTCCAGCTCTGCATCCATGGTGGTAACTCGGACATTGATCTGAAAAACAGAATGAAACAAATTACGCTTAACTGAGTATTCTTTTCTTCTGATAACCTCCTGCACCTTCTACATAAGCTGCTCCTCAGTGTGGCGATGGCACATGCCTGACATCAGTTCCCGTGCTAGTCAGGAAGCCACACACCACTCCTGACTGCAGATGGCTGGGGACATCTCAGCAGGCGCACAGTGTGAACCAAACGCAGCCTCTTTGCTTTAATAAAGCACACTGACACTTAGGTGTAAGCAGTTTTTCTCTTCTCTTTGAGACAGGGTCTTGCTCTGTCACCCAAGCTGGAGTGCAGTGGCGCGGTAACAGCTCACTATAGTCCTGACCTCCCAGGCTCACATGAACGCCTCCCACCCAGCCTCTCGAGTAGCTGGCACTATAGGTGTCACCATGACCAGCTCGTTTTTTTTTTTCTTAAAACTTTTTGTAGCGACGGGGTCTCACTATGTCGCCTAGGCTGGTCTTGAGCTCCTAGGCTCAAGCAAGCCTTCCATCTCAGCCTTCCATAGTGCTGAGATTACAGACATGGGTCACCTTGCCCAACCTAAACATTTTTTTTTTTTTTAAAAAACAATAGTTTAACCTATTTTTCCATGCACCATCTCATATGAGCCTTACGACAGCCAAAGGAGGCAGGAGGGCTCCTGAGGGGCACCAAGGGAGTCAGACAAGGGAAGAGAGAAAGAGCTTTGTACCAGAAGTTTTGAAGCAACCTTAGAAACCATAGTGAGAGACAAAGGATGAAATGTCCAAAGACACATCAAAGATGGATTATGTAGTGATATTAAATTATAATTATGAAAATAGAAACTGGGCAAATTGCTTCTGAAATCAAAAATATGACAAGCAATACTCTCTCAATGCAAATGTGAGATCTATTTAGACAAGAGATGAAAAATAAAATGTAAAAATGGAAATAGTATCAGGATGGCGAGACACAGAACTGAGGAGATAGAGACGGGAGGGCCTTAAAATATTTCTAATGTTGCCATGTAGCTGTTTTAAAAAAAAAAAAAAACAAAAAAAAACAGTCGGGTGGTCGGGTGCCATTGACTCACACCTGTAATCCCAGCACTTTGGGAAGCTGAGGCAGGTGGACCACTTGAGGTCAGAAGTTCAAGACCAGCCTGACCAACATGGTGAAGCCCTATCTCTATTAAAAATACAAAAACTTAGCCGGGCGTGGTGGCGGGCGCCTGTAGTCCCAGCTACTCGGGAGGCTGAGGCAGGAGAATGGCGTGAACCCGGGAGGCGGAGCTTGCAGTGAGCTGAGATCGCGCCACTGCACTCCAGCCTGGGCAACAGAGCCAGACTCCGTCTCAAAAAAAAAAAAAAAAAAAAAAAAAAACAAAACTAGCTGGGCATGGTGGCACACGCCTGTAGTCCCAGCTACTTGGGAGGCTGAGGCAGGAGAATTGCTTGATCCCAGAAGGCGGAGGTTGCAGTGAGTCAAGATTGTGCCACTGCACTCCAGCCTGGGCAACTGAGCGAGACTCCATCTCAAAACAAAAACAAAAAAACACAACAACAACAAAACAATCCACTTACATCAAGGTAGTTTTCAAATTTATCACTTGAGGAAACCCAGATTTACTAAAGCATATGAAAAACACTCAAATTTGGCTACTTTATGTCACTGTCCCAAAGGAAAATAGTAGAGCCACAAAGCAACTATAATGCTTAATATTAAGAAATGCTTGCTTCTCACCATTGTCAAGTGAAATATACAGAAGCTGGAGAGCTACCTATCCTGGATTCTTCGTAACGCAGGTATAAATGTAATGAGGACATATTACCTGTGCCAGGATTTGGCAACAGAAGTTTTGTTATCCAGCCAGGGCACCAGAAATATTAAGCCCTCACCAAATGTCACTTCCTACTTCAGGAACCACCTGCCCCACCTCCACCCCTGTCCCAATAACATTTAAGACTGTGACAACTGAGAGATCCTCTGATATACATCCAATATGCCTTAAAGGCTCCCTGACTGGTATAACAAGTACAGAAGTATCGTTTTCCAGGTCTTGTTTTAAAAGTTTTCTCCACAATTCCAAGTCCAGAAGTTAAAGAACTCAAGTTTACTGAGAGGAAACCAGACCTGTTTTAAAGTCTTTAATCATACTAAAATATAAAAACCTACTTTTCTTTCATTTCCTGCTGGCAATTTTTTTAAAATCACAAAATGGCTGTTATGAAGCATGAAATAAAGCATGCATTTCTCTCAATTATGGTTCCAAGGGCCTGTATTAGAGATGGGAAAACCAGCCCCAAGTCAAATATTTCAATAACAAATGCAGCTCCAGCTACATACACAGAAGCCAACAATGACATATCACACTTAAAACTAAAGTGGAGGGGCATTCGCTCACAAATGCAGAGCCCTGGGTATGCCTTTCTTTCTCTGCTATCTACTGGTTCAGAAGTGGAACCCCAAGTACAATTAGAACTGAAGGCCACTACCTAGTTAGGACAAAGACAAATGACCAGAGTCCATGCACACGAGATTTCAGACTCCATTTTTTTTTTTTTTTTGAGACGGCATCTTACTCTATCGCCCAGGCTGGAGTGCAGTCGTGAGATCTCGGCTCATTGCAAGCTCCGTCGCCCGGGTTCACGCCATTCTCCTGCCTCAGCCTCCCGAGTAGCTGGGACTACAGGTGCCCACCACCACACCCAGCTAATTTTTTGTATTTTTAGTAGAGACAGGGTTTTACCATGTTAGCCAGGATGGTCTCGATCTCCTACATTCATATACGTATACATAGGGCAGGCTCTACAATCTGTATCTTTACATAGAGATTGAGAAGATACTCATAAAATCTCAACAGGTAAATGAACACTATGTTAATGAGCTGCTTTAAGTTAAAGGGCTGTCTGTTACTTGATTAGTCATTAGGCTACTAGTGTTTCCCACTGGGGGTGCTCTTGTCATTCTGGACAGCAGAAGTATTCATTCTGCAAGACTATCCCAAGCACTCAGGAACGTTTAGCATCCTTAAGCCATCCAATGACTGACTGTCCCCAGTCATTGGAACATCTAAAAGCAACCCCATCCACATACACATTGCCAAATGCTCTATGGGGAAAAGGGAGGAGATCCTCCCCAGATTAAGGACCACAGCACAGCACTGCCTTAACCTACTGCATGATAAACAGTTCCATGATAAACAGTTCCATGTTTAGAAAGACAATTATGGATAAAATAATGTGCTACAATACAGCATATGCATTCACCGAAGTTTAAAATGAGACATTCACTGAGATGACAGGACCATTTACATACATACTTTGTCTACTTATCCAAGGGCTTGGGAAAAAAAAAAAAAAAAAAACAGACTTTGGGGCCAGGTGCAGCGGTTCACACCTGTAATCCTAGCACTTTGGGAGGCCAAGGCAGGTGGCTCACTTGAGGTCAGGCGTTCAAGACCAGCCTGGCCAACATAGTGAAACCCCATCTCTACTAAAAATACAAAAATTAGCTGGGTGTGATGGCACGTACCTGTACATAGTCCCAGCTACTTGGGAGGCTGAGGCAAGAGAAGTGCTTGAACCTGGGAGGCAGAGGTTGCAGTGAACAAGATCACGCCACTGCACTCCAGCCTGGGCGATAGAGCGAGACTCAAGAACACCACCAGCACCAGCACTACCACGCTTCAGCAACTGAGAAAACACATCTAAATCCCAACTTTCCATTTTATTATCAGGGTGTTAGGCTTCCCTAGTCAGCAACTGTTTTTCTCAACATATTTGAATGCCAGCTGGTTCTTGTATCTTCAACAGTGCCACAGGAATAAGGGGGGACTGGGACTGTATGAATCTGATACATGCAAGGATTGTCCCACAAAAAACTCAAGTCCATGGGCTTAAATACACCACACACAAATCCAAACTATGTGCAAAGACTGGAGAAAAAGAGCACGTGGTTTGCAGTTTTTATTATCTTAGTAATTCCCCTTAGATTACACACTTATCAAAAACTGTGTTCGGTGAAGGCAACGCAATCACATGTGTGGTACAGGTGTGTGCATAGTAAGCAGTTAGTCATCTAAGATCTACCCAAAAAAGGGCAATATTTCTATCAGGTTTGCCAAAATATTAAAAACTTTTTAAAGTTATGCTTTGCTTGGGGGTGGTGGTGGTGATTTAAGTTTAATTTTACTCCTGTACCACTCCCCAGACAAAAAGAACCATGTGGTTGACGGTGCAGATGAAGTTAATGAAAAACCAATACTGTCTCTACTCTCCCTTTGCTTAATAATCTACTCTTTAAAAAATTCTAGGCCAGGCGCAGTGGCTCATGCCTGTAATCACAGCACTCTGGGGGGCCAAGGCAGGCAGATCACTTGAGGTCAGGAGTTCAAGACCAGCCTGGCCAACATGGTAAAACCCCATCTCTACTAAAAATACAAAAATTAGCCAAGTGTGGTGGCACACACTTGTAATCCCAGCTACTCAGGAGGCTGAGGAGAGAGAATTGCTTGAATCCAGGAGGCAGAGGTCCAGTGAGCCAAGATCACGCCACTGCACTCCAGCCTAGGTGACAGGGTGAGATTCCACTGTAAAAAATAAATAAATAATTTTATTTGTCAGCCAGGTATAATGGCTCAGGCCTGTAATCACAGCCCTTTGGGGAGCCAAGGCAGGAGGATCTCAAGGCGAGGAGTTTGAGACCACCCTGGGCAACATAGCGAGAACCCGTCTCTAACTTTTAAAAACTTCAAAAAAATTTGTGTTATTACAAGTTAGCTCAGCTCAAACTTATACTACAGGATGAACCACAATAGCTTTATTCTTCTAATGTTCCATGGCCACAGACTACAGGACCAACCCCTGCTAGTGGGCACCTAACATGTTCATTCGATCCACAAACACCAATTAAATACTGCAAGGTGTGCCAGGCACCACGATAGGCACTGTGAGTACAGAGAGGCATTAGCCCTCCCTACCCCTGAGTGGCTTATACATTAATGAAGATGGCTGTGCCTCAAACAGTGATCACATACCACAGTGCTTCCCACATCAGCCCCACCATCAGGATCCTCACAGAAGCTTTTCAAACACCCTCAGCCCCGGAAGCTGTCACTTCCACAAGTGATTTTGAGGAGGCCAAACTTGGGAATCACTGGAAGACAAGACACAGGAGGCAGAAGGCCTGGGTTTGAGAGCTAGCTCTGTAATCTGAGGATTCCCAGCAAATAACTTTCTGCCACTGGGCATCAGTTACCTGATCTGCAGGTAGAGTTTGGACTAGATGGCTTGAGGCCTTTTCCCACTCTGAAATGCTAGCTTCAAAGCCCGCAGGCCAGGTGTGACACAGCCAGTGCCATCGGACAGAAGAGGTATGAGTACCCCCTGAAGAGTCTCTTCCTTAGGGGACACATGCCAATGGAACCAGAGGTCCAATAAATACTGTCTGACCACTAGGAGAAAAGTAACCCACTAGAATGCTATTCAAGACCGGCAAGTAGAGTGTTTTCAAGGAAAAGGGACAACACACCTGTGTTCACTTTCCCCAGAGGGAAAGTACCCCTCCAGGCAGTCACACAATGGCATAGGTGTTACCACTCCAATGCAATGGACATGCAGGGTGTTAAACCCCAATCTGCTTTGTTTTTAAATAAACTCAACAATTTGCCTAATTAAAACAAAATAAACCCAACATCCTCTTTGCTCATTCCCTGAAGCACCTGAGCCCGGCACACAGGCCTGGTGGCAGGGGTGGCCCCAGCCTCACTCAGGCCAACCCTGTTCCTCTCCCTTGCTGGTGATATTGAGTGGCTGGAGACCATTTAATCTGTGAGCATCTTCCAGCTTGATCATTCTATGACTTAAAATCATCGTGCCTGGCTTTTGACACCATCCCAAGCCAGCAGCTATGTAGTTCTCTTTGAAATTATTTGGCTTTGAAAGAGAAAGGGACAAAAATGGGGATATGCTGTGGGGGGCAGTGTTTGGAGGTCACGTAACTCTGCAGTGGTTAAGGTGGGGTTTTCTTTCTTCCTGCTTTAGCTGAAAGGCTGCTGCTTGTCTGCCATGTTCATGCCAACAGTGGCAGCCCAAGATGGGGCCACAGTCTCCGCTTCCCAGACTGTTCTGCCCACAGCTTATTTCCATGGAGCAACCCAGGGAACTAACATTTTTCAGAATATAGTTGGGAAAACATGATTTCTGAGTCTTCCCAGTTTAACTTTATCAAAATGGCATCTAAAATGCCTTCTAAGAGTCTAAGGAATGAAAAAGATACCAAGTTGACAATTAAATTTCGTATTTTGCTTCTAATCTATGAATACAATTGCTGAATATTTGGCCATCAAATTATTTCCCAGGTATTTTCCTCATTTTGGTAAATAAATATAGGTATGCATTATTTCCTTTGTGAAGCATCCATTTCCTCTGAATATTTTAAACTTGGTTGAAGATTACCTCTACAGTCACACTTCTTACAGCATAAATTCAAACTGCAATAAAAGCCCAAGACAGGAGGGAAAAGTCCAAGATCAGTTCCTCCACAAACATTACAGGAAAGCAACCCTGAGTCTTAGACAAAAGAACCAGATTTAATTTTAGAGGCCAGAACACTGCAGGAAAGAAGTTTGCAGTAATTTTTTTAGGTACTCAAAAATCAGGAAAACCATGTAAAATAAAAAAGGGTAATTCAAATGGAAGCATCTGAATGTTTGAATTTCAGGCAGTGGATTCACTGCTAACAGATTAATCCCTATATTATCACACCTGCCATTTACTATAAAACCAGTCTGAGTAGAGCCATCCAGCCACCACCACCAAGATTACATTGCGAGTTTGACCTTCCATATCATTTAAAACGTCAACGCTGTTATCAAACATTCCAGCCCTCTTCCGAAGGTGCCACTTCAGCAACTTTTAACAGCTTTCAAATATTTGGATAGGACCTTTCAAATACTTAGAAATGCTCTGATAGGAAGTAGATACAGTAAACTTTCTCCCACAGATGGGAGTATGATAGGGAAAATTCTTACAACCAATGATAAATGAATTAAAAGCTTTGTAGCTGCTATTTTGGTTCACTTAATTGGGTAATTAGAGACAAAACTGTATGTTTCCTTTCATGTTGAGTCACTATGTACTTTAAGTAGCAGCTATTGAAATATAATTTACCATAAAATTTACCCATATAAAATGTGTAATTCAGTGGTTTTTAGTATATTCAGTTATGCAACTGACACTGCTATCTAGTTTTGGAATAGTCTGTCAGCCCAAAAAGAAACTCCATGGCCACTGGCAGTCACTCCCCATTCCTCCTGATCCCTCAGCCCCTGGAAACCACCAATCACTTTCTGTCTCTAAGGATCTGCCTATTCTGGACATTTCAGAGACACAGAATTTTATAACATGCAGTCTTTTGTGACTGAATCCCATGACTTAGCATAATGTCTAAAAGGGTTATTCATGTTGCAGCATGTACCAGCACTTCATTCTTTTTTTACTGCCCAGTAATACTCCATTGTGTGGATGTCACTTCTGTCTACCCATTCAGGTGATGGACATTTAACTTGCTCCTTGCTGCTTTTAGCAATTGCAAATAAGAAACAGCTGAGAAACAATGGCATTCAAACTAGACTGTGGTCATTTTCAAAAGAATAAAAATCTTTAGAGAAACAAAAATGAATTTTTAAAAACTAAACTTTTAGGGTTTACTGTTTTTAAGTTCTAAATGAAAATATTCTACGTTCTTAGAAGTTGCCGGCTGCTAAACTGACATGAACGCAGTAGCGGCACTCCAATCATGCACGGCCATGCTGCGCTCTGCTGCCTTAGCCCTCTCACTGCTTCTGGGCGCCATGGGGTGCCCCACCAGTGCAGAGCTGAGAGGCCGGCTCAGCTTTGCTTCAGAGACCTCCCTCGATGGAAGAGGGTCTTAGTTTGCTGCTCCACTTTTTTTTTTTTTTTTTTAAGAAATGGTCTCGCTCTGTCGCCCAGGCTGGAGTGCACTGGTACGATCTCAGCTCACTGCAACTTCTGCCTCCAGGGTTCAAGAGATTCCCCCTGCCTTAGCCTCCTTAGCTGGGACCACAGACAGCCGCCACCACAGCCAGCTAATTTTTCTATTTTTTGTAGAGATGGAGTTTCACCATGTTGCCCAGGGTGGTCTCAAACTCCTGACCTCAAGGGATCTGCCTAACTCAGCTTCTCAAAGTGCAGGGATTACAGGTGTGAGCCACTGCTCCACATTTAACTCCAATGATGCTGAGCACAACCCAGCACTCTAATTACAAAAATTTGTTTTGTTATAACTGAACATTCCCTTTCCATTTTAGACTTTATTGGCTGAACATCTCTCTCCCCCAGTCCTATTCACGGCTGCTCACAAAAACATGACAATACCAGGCATGGTTCATGAAGTCTGGTGTGGGAAGAGGAGGCCTGGCTCACACCCCTTTGAAGTCATTTAAGACATATGGCCAGCTGTACCTTATATGCAGCCATTCACAGGCCCTCGAGGTGCTCAAACTTGAAATGTGAAAAAAAGTCACGTGGGAGCTTGTTAAAATAGTTTCCTGGACCCCAGGCTAAGGGTCTGACTCAGGTTGGGAAGGGCCTACATTTCCATGTTTACCGGCTCACAGCTGATGCCAATGCTGCTGGCCAAGGCCACGCTATGACCAACAGTGCCCGGGCAGCAGGGGGCAGAACTTGCCATCGGGAAAATGCAAAAGGACACGACCTGTTTGGCCAAGATTAATGTATTTACCTCTGCTGATTTATAATCCTTTATTTTATTTATTTATTTTTTTTTTTTTGAGACGGAGTCTCGCTGTGTCGCCCAGGCTGGAGTGCAGTGGCCGGATCTCAGCTCACTGCAAGCTCTGCCTCCCGGGTTTTTTTTACGCCATTCTCCTGCCTCAGCCTCCCAAGTAGCCGGGACTACAGGCGCCTGCCACCTCGCCCGGCTAGTTTTTTTTTTGTATTTTTTAGTAGAGACGGGGTTTCACCGTGTTAGCCAGGATGGTCTCGAACTCCTGACCTCGTGATCCGCCCGTCTCAGCCTCCCAAAGTGCTGGGATTACAGGCTTGAGCCACCGCGCCCGGCCTATAATCCTTTATATAAAAATATCCTTACTAAGTCTCCATTCATTGTACTAGCAGACAGGTTTTCTCTAATGAAACCTCAGATCACAACAGATGGACTCACATATTTTAGTAGTCTCTCTGGATCCTGATCCCCTTATCTCACTGTCTCCATGAACAATATGCCAACTGAATAAATTATAGCACTAGCTATGACAGACACTGGTTGTTTTCCACAAATGCTGGCTAACAAATAGCCAAGCTCTGTAAAACATTACCATTGACTTAGCAAACCTTAACCAGCTTAGTGCAGAAATGCAGATACTCTAATTCAGTCAAGGTAGGCAAAGCAGAAAAGCCCGAGAGGCAAGTGAATTGTTTGTGGGTTTTTTAAGCTCTTCTTTCTCCACATCAACAACCTTTTTTTGGAGTGTTACAGTAACAGTTAACATTGAAAAGATAACTTTGTTTCCATGTATTATGTGAAGCGAATGTCTTTCTTACATGAACAATGCTGCTCCCAGTAGCAAACTGTTTTATATACAAAATTATATCAATGTAGTTGCAAATGATAACCCAATGACTACATTTAACATTATGGTTTCCAGCAAGCATATGGTTAGAAGTGTCCAAGTTTTACTCCAGAAAGGCAGTCCAGAAACCACCCTGTTATAAATAACATCTTTCAAGGACAGAGAGGGCTGAGATGAGAACCACTATGTTGCTAAAGGTATTTATCAAAATATTCAAAACACTATTAGAGAAGTAAAATAGCAAGGTGGTCCTTAAAATATTATTTTCTATTAAATGAAGTCTCTCTCTCTCTCTCTCTCTCTATATATATATAAAATCAATCTATGACATTGACCTGACGGTATACTTGGCAAAGACATCAACCACTGGTCAGGGTTCTTCTCTAAACATTCCCACCCATAGCAGTGGCCGTGTCACTGAGGAAAGGAAGGGCTAGAAGAAATTCCAGGGACACATATTTAAGCTCCCTTTTTCCTCAGAGATCCTGTTCTGATAAGCGGTCTCTCTCAACATCAGCCTTCTTGAGCTAAGTGTCCTTGTTGACCTTTAGGAGGTGGAAATAACAGTATAAATACATCACGCTGGGCTGCACACGGTGGCTCACGCCTATAATCCCACCACTTTGGGAGGCTTAGGCGGGCGGATCAGTTGAGACCAGCAGTTTGAGACCATCCTGGCCAACATGGTGAAACCCCGTCTCCACTAAAAATACAAAATACTAGCCGGGTGTGGTGGTGCACATTCATAATCCCAGATACACCAGGGACTGAGGCAGAAGAATCACTTGAACCTGGGAGATGGAGGCTGCAGTGTGCTGAGACTGCGGCACTGCACTCCCGCCTGGGTGACAGAGTGGGACTGTCTCAAAAAAAAAAAAAATTGTACTAATAATCCTGAGATGTATCTGCAAATGCAATGAAGATGCAGCTACTCCTTTCTATCGAGCTTTCTGTATCTTAATTTATACCTGATCATTATTTTATATGACCTCTTCTTTTAAGGTTAAAGAAGAACGTGAGCACAAAGGCAAAGAAATCTTGGCTGGGCACAGTGGCTCACTCCTGTAACCCTAGAACTTTGGAAGGCCAATGTGGGAAGATCACTTGGGCCTAGGAGGTCAAGCCTGCAGTGAGCCATGATTGTGCCACCATATTGGGTAACAGAACCCTGTCTTTATTTTTTTTGAGACATGGTCTCGCTGTCAAGGTTGGAGTGCAGTGACACAATCTCGGCTCACCACAGCCTCCACCTCCCGAGTTCAAGTGATTCTCCTGCCTCAGCTTCCAGAGTATCTGGGATTACAGGCATGCACTACCATGCCCAACTAACTTTTGTATTTTTAGCAGAGACGGAGTTTCACCATGTTGCCAGCCTGGTCCTGAACTGGGCAGGGTGCTGGGATTATGGGCATGAGGAGAACCCTGTCTCCATTTAAAAAAAAAAAAAAAATCTGCTTGTCTATTGGACTCAGGAAAATGTTCAGATGCCAAAGAAAGGCCAGCCACCTATTTACGCTCCAGAAATCTTGTAAAAAGTGCACAGAATTAGTTGTAACAAAAATTGTCAGGTAATTCAGTAAAATTTCAGTGCATCATTTTGTCTGTAGCACAATAACAAAAACATGGGTACACTAGTTATAAAACTCATTCTGATAAGTTTGCATATAATTATATAACACCAGGATATGTACTAGTCTTTTATTGCCTAAGTAATAGGAATAATAAAATCATCCAGTGTTGGAGCTCACAAGAGTCCACTTGTCACAACCCTGATAACCACTATAGACAGCACTCCCCACAGGGGTCAAAGTGCTAGCTCCTTGTCCTCAGTCATTCCTCTAGCTTTCCTGGGAATCATGGACAGTCATACTATTCCCAGGAACATGATGCACAGAAAGTCACTGACCAGGTGGCAGAGTCCTGAGTACAGACCAGTGTTAGCTGCCGTGGGACGTCCTGGGGCCCATGATGGAGCTACAGACACTTGTGACAGCAGTTATTCCCCATCAGGAAGCTAAACCAGCAGGAGAATTCAAGTTTGGCTACACATGGATTGACAATGACAGTTAATGGAATGACTTAGTTGCCTGTAGGCAGTGTCTATCAGAAAATGAAACCCACCACAATGTAGTGCTAACTGAAACAATCTGGCCTCCCCACCCATTCCTTCTTGCCAGGTGTAAAGGGCATTCATTGGTTAGTACCTGCCCAGGTGCTAACTACTAATGAAAGCAAGGTCATAACTACAGACTTCAACATCAAAGGAGCCAACTTAACTCTATGGAAAACCAAGCAGCTGTAGCTAGAGTTTCTCAGTTCAGTCCTCATTTTAGGAAATGGGAGTACAACTTTTAACCTGAATAAAAAGCGTTTCGGTACAGTCACTGTTTCAAATTTTAACTGCCAGCAAGTCTGGCAGAAAGGGAGATTTCCCAAATATCAATTTTTGTTAGGATTTTTAAAGATACGTTCTGCTTATACTCATTCACATCTAAATATTTACAAACACCTTATAGTTTAGTTCTTCTGGAATATTTGTATACTTCTACATTGACCATGGCTAGTTAGATTTTTGCTTTTTTTTTTTTTTTGAGGCAGAGTTTCGCCCTTATTGCCCAGGCTGGAGTGCAGTGACGCGATCCACAACCTCTGTCTCCTGGGTTCAAGTGATTCTCCTGCCTCAGCCTCCCGAGTAGCTGGGATTACAGGCATGCGCCACCATACCTGGCTAATTTTGTATTTTTAGTAGAGACAGGGTTTCACCGTGTTAGCCAGGATGGTCTTGATCTCCTGACCTCGTGATCCACTCGCCTCGGCCTCCCAAAGTGCTGGGATTACAGGTGTGAGCCACCGCGCCCAGCCAGGTTTTTGCTTGTTTAAAGCACAAGAACCATACATGGTTTATCCCTCAAATACAGCATCCAACCCATGTCCAGTATCCTAGGGGCCGTGTCTCCTACTCTGCGATCCTCCTGACACCACAGGGACGCAGGAACTCATTCCCCAGTGAAGCCGGAAGCACTTGAAGGTACTTTTTGAGTAACTTAAATGATGAAAACTAACACCACATGCCATTCACAAGTCCTTTTCTAAACTGTTCTCCTTACTGCCTCCTCCACCACCACCATTAGGCTAAACTTAAAATGTCAAGGCTAAATTCTTAATGTGCAGCAGATGTTAACAGGGCAGAGTACTGACACAGAAGTGGAGGCTTGGAATTTTCTAGTAACTGATTTTTCAGGTATCTTTGTTATATTTTTATGTTATATAAATGTATGTTTTCAGTAGACCAATCAGAACAGTGATGAAGTATAACTGGTAGAGTGACTCCAAATGAGTACTCGATACGAGGTATAGGTTATCCTCGTCTGATGACCTTTTTTTAATGGTTAAGGAAACTGAGACCCTCAACTTCTGGTAATCAGCTACCCAAATATCTGTGCTCTTTAACATTACTCCTAAAATAGTATCTTTAAATAGATGCCAACGGTGCTAAGCTTTTGAAAAGTTTGTATTTCCCAATTCCAGGGCAAATATTATGTAACATTTATATATATATATACATATATATATATATAGAGAGAGAGAGAGAGAGAGAGAGAGGGAGAGAGAGAGAGAGAGAGAGAGAGAGAGAGAGAGAGAGTGTGTGTCCAGATTAATAGCCACCCCATAATTTCAAGAACATGTAATGAAATCTCAAATCCTTCTAAATAGCTCTTTTTGCCTCTGAGAGTAAGCCACTTCCTGCCCCTAGACCCACATCCTGTCAGACCAAGGCTGCTTAACAAACACAAAAAGCGGACAAACCAGTCCCATTTGCACTCATTATAATCAGTGAGAAAATCATGACCTTAGAACTAGAAGGGAACTTTCTGGGCATTCACATTAAAAAAAGGGTCATTTTAAAACCAGGTTGGAAACAGTTCTGTGCTAAGCCCTCCCTACTGTTCACTGCATTTGGGAGGCAGAAAGGAACTGCTTTCCATAGCTCTGACAATGAAATGACTGCTAGTCATGCCCAAGTTCCAAGCCTGCACTGCCAAGTAACAATGATGGCCATTTCCGACCTGCTGATGGCATATGAAAATAATGCTCCTGAGACCTATTAGCCGTTAGTTTTTTTTTTTTTTTTTTTTTTTTGAGACGGAGTCTTGCTCTGTAGCCCGGGCTGGAGTACAGTGGCCGAATCTCAGCTCACTGCAAGCTCTGCCTCCCGGGTTTAGGCCATTCTCCTGCCTCAGCCTCCGGAGTAGCTGGGACTACAGGCGCCCGCCACCTCGCCCGGCTAGTTTTTTGTATTTTTAGTAGAGACGGGGTTTCACGGTGTTAGCCAGGATGGTCTCGATCTCCTGACCTCGTGATCCGCCCGTCTCGGCCTCCCAAAGTGCTGGGATTACAGGCTTGAGCCACCGCGCCCGGCCTAGCCGTTAGTTTTTAAGTCCCTATTTGGTGAGTGTCTCTAAGAACCAACTTCTTCTACACTGGGTATAACATACATTGTGTGTTATCTAACAGGGAAGTAAACTGGAATGCTTAAACAACACTTTCTCCTAGGAAAGGCAAAAGAAATAATCAAAGGATGTTACATTCAGCAAAAAAAACTATTCTTTCTAGAAACACAATCTACATCCTTCTCAACTCCTCACCTCCGGGCAGGCAATATAAAGAGAAAGTGACCTTGAATAAGAATTTATCTAATAAACTTGTGAAGTCTGAGTCTTGATTGGGTACCATGTGATTTCAGTTTCACTAGGTATATGATACATACTTCATCATCAACATGCTTCACTGAAATGTGTAGGTAATTATATACAGAAACTTAAGTTTAGTAACTACTTAGTAAACTTAGTAACTATACACATAAACAAAAGTAAGGGACAAGGCCAAGATGGCTTACTATATGCTAGAGTTGGTTTTAATTCTAGGCTCAGAAAACACAGGGAACTAAAGGCCTATAGATTAAACATTACTATTCACCTGGAACGCATGGTTCTCTCTGTAAATTTAGAAGCCTGTGAAGACTTTTTCCTTTCTGATCTGGGCGGTGAGACGCTAAGTCTAGGAAACAATGAGGCCGAGGTGGGTGGATCACGAGGTCAGGCGATCAAGACCATCCTGGCCAACATGGTGAAACCGTCTCTACTAAAAATACAAAAATTAGCTGGGCACGGTGGCGCGTGCCTGCAATCCCAGCTACTCGGGGGGCTGAGGTAGGAGAATCGCTTGAACCAGGGAGTCGGAGGCTGCAGTGGGCCTACAAGGTGCCACTGCACTCCCAGCCTGGTGACAGAGACTCTGTCTCAAAAAAAAAAAAAAAAAAAAAAAAAAAAAGTCAAAAAATTTCTTGGCTAACCTGTTGTTTTAGAGGACATATGACATAAACCATACCTAAGTCTTGTGCCATTGCCGAGATAAATTTTTGCCCCTAGTTAAGATCACATGAGCAATATTATGCAACGTTAAAGAACATTTCTCCCGTAAAAAACTTCGATTAGACAAGATTTGAACTCACCCCAGTCTTTACTTTTGCCATCTATCAAAATAATTAGCAAGACCAAAATAGCTCCTTTTAAAAATTCCAAACTAAATCAGTAAGCTTACAAAATTTGCTTAAATAAGCAAACCCCACCAAAACTTACTTTTAAAATCACCATTTCTGAAATTATACTAAATTAAAATTGTAAAAAAACTTTATACTATCAGTATCAACTATGTTACATCTGAAATGGCATAATTTATACATCATTACTTGACTGGAGAAGACATGGTGTACACTTTACAACCCTATCACTCACCCCAACCCCGACCCATGGTTTGCTGTATTTCCTTCCCCCATCCTTGCCCACAGCACCAGTATGTAAATTGATCTCTTAAAATGGCTAAAGCCCTACCCAGTAGATGCTCCTTATTTTGTTCATTTCAATTTTCAAGTCTGAGAAAGTTGCTATTAAGACAATGACCTGTTCCCAGTTGGGTCACAGCACTCTGCCCCATTCCTATGGGCCCCCCAAAATATTGGGAATACAGAATAATAGTGGAAAAAACTGGGAACAAATTGTTCTACATGTTTGCAAGTCAGCTGCAATTTTCAGTAGAGACCTCCTTTTAAAACATGTGCATGGAGGGTGAGATGGCCCGGGTGGGATTAAATCAGTTACTCATTTGATCCAGAGCACAAAGGTTGCCCCAACAGCAGGAAATGGGGGACCTGCCCTCGCCCTGGGATCCTTCCACCTCAACACTCAGGCACTTCATGATGAGTAAAAGTAAAGCATCTCTCCCTTTCTACCCTATATAACATGCTTTTTAAAAGCAAATATTGTATTATGGAAAGTTGAAAACATTCATAAAAGTAGAGAGAATAACTAGTACCATGATCCTCCATGCTCTCTTTTTTCAGCTTCAACACCATTTTTCTTTCTTCTTCTCTTTCTACCACTTTCACTTTTTTTTTTTTTTGCTGGCAAATTTTAAGGCCCTCATTATTTCGCTTGTAAAAACTTCAGTGTTTGCTCTAAAGCACACACAAAAAAAACAAAAACAAAAACAAAAACAAACAAAAAAAAACAATACCACTATCACATCCAACATAACTTAAAACAATTCCTTAATATGTCAAGTTCAGTAAATATTCAATTTTCCTCCATTTCTTTGAAAATGTCTTTTTGCAGTTGATTTTGTTCAAGTTATATAACGCAACTTGTTATCACACTATTTCCACATTACCTTGTTCAACCAGGTTCTAAATAAAAAACCCAGTTTTCTCACCGTATCTCACCGTCTAAATCCATTTAAGAGTCTCACCCAAACAGCAATGGATTATGTAAGCAAATACTTCAACATCCCAGAAGCCAACACCCTTAATTATTTAACAGAGGCAATGAAACACACCTTAATGAAAATACTGTACCAACATACACTATATATATGTTTACAAATAAAGTGATTCCAATCTCATATTTATGTGCTAAGCTTTAACCAAATGACCTGTGGTTTAATTTTCTCTTTAAAAACATAACAGGCCGGGCGCAGTGGCTCACGCCTGTAACCCCAGCACTTTGGGAGGCTGAGGTGGGCAGATCACGAGGTCAGGAGATCAAGACCATCCTGGCTAACACAGTAAAACCCCATCTCTACTAAAAAATACAAAAAAATTTAGCCAGGTGTGATGGCGGGCGCCTGTAGTCCCAGCTACTCAGGAGGCGGGGGCAGGAGAATGGCGTGAACCCGAGAGGTGGAGCTTGCAGTGAGCCAAGATCGAGCCACTGCACTCCAGCCTGGGCGACAGAGCAAGACTCTGTCACACACACACAGACACACACACACACACACGCAAACATAACAAGACATATTTTACAAGAAATTTACAGATAAAGTAATGGTGCAACAGGTAAAATACTATCAAAACAATCATTTCCCTGAACCACAGCACCTGAGAAAGGATGGAAGAGTAAGTGGGCTTGGCAAATGATGGACTTATCACCAAACCCTTGCAAAAACAAGTTCTTATAGAAAGACCATCATGGTTCACTGTCCAACCCAAAAGTGATTTACCAGAAAACCAACAAAAACACATCACTGTGGGTTCACTCATAAGTCACTCTGCCCAATGGTTTTAATGCTTCAAAGAGTTAGTAAAGAATAAAAGTTAACTCTACCTCTTGCCAAAGCCTAGGTGAACATTTACAGTTGCACGCTCATCACGCCTTGACAATGTATTAGACATGTCTTTCCCCCTGCAATATAAGCTTCTTGAAAGCAGGTCTTTCTTTCAGGAGGGGCTGAGGAAGGCACGGCTCCCTTTACAACTCCAAACAGAAAGCCCATTTTATTTAGTCAGACCAGCACCTACTTTCTAGAGCATTTTGCCATTGAGGAAAGGTGGGATAATGTGCATTTCAGGCTCAAATACACACTAGCAGGAAATGAGTGCCACCATTCACTGGATGTGACTGTCAACCAAGCAGGTGATAATCCTTTAAAAGCCCCTTTTTTGTTCACCAATGTCTCCCCAGCACCTGAAAACCTGGCACAAAGTAGGTGCTCTATTGAAGAAATGAATTTTATGCAGGATGGTTGTACAGGTGTACCTAACATCCATAACTTAAGAAGAATGTGTGTGTGGAGTTCTGAGCTAAGGAATCCTAGTGGCCAACCCTGAAATCAATTGCTTATCTATGAGGAACATCTGAACCCCCAGCCCACAAGCCCTTTGTTTTGGGTTACAGGAAGGCTGCCAGGTGGAGGCTGTTAGGGGGAGCATGTTAAGTAAAAATGCTATGTAAACTGCATGCTTTTTGCAAGCTTTCGGGAAGCAGTTGCTGTTCTGTCCAACCCACTACCACTGGACTATCCCATATGTAAATTTCCAATAAACCTGGGGCTATCCCCACTGAAGTCAATAGGGGTCTAGCAAGACAGCTGTGTTCACGTGGCATCAAAAGGACAAAAAGCAAGGTTACATTTACTTACTACATTATTTCATTGGGCTGCTAAGTTAGAGGAAAAGAATGACCATTATGAGCTAGTAAAGCTTTTAATCAGATTAGAATTTAGTAGGTACAAGTGGAACCACACAGCCCTTACTGACCAGGGCCAGGCACAAGGCCAGGCACTTCCTGTGTGCCATCTCAGCAGGCATCCCAGGTGGGCATGCAGGATCTTGTTTAGAGATGAGGAGGCAAAGGGAGGTGAAAAAACTTGCCCAAGATTACCCACTAGGAGGCAGGTATGTTTACCTATTTGGTTGTCCTCCTTCCCTCTATTTCTCCTACCAATAAATGAGAATTTAAAGTTTGCAATAAAATAATAATGCTAAACAAAAAACAAAACAAAACAAAAAAAACTTAGACCAGGCATAGTGGCTGATGGCTATAATGCCAACACTTTGAGAGACTGAGGCAGGAGCATGGCTTGAGGCCAGGAGTTTGAGACCAGCCTGCACAAAACAGTGTGAAACCTCATCTCTACAGAAATAAAAATAAAAAGATTAGTCAGGTGTGATAGTGAGCGCCTGCAGTCCCCCCAGGAGTTCAAGGCTGTGGTGAGCTATGACTGTACCACTGCACTCACGCCTGAGCAACAGTGCAAGACCACATCTCGAAAACACAAAAGCAACATCAATCCTCTTTCTTTGCTGCCGGAAAAGACAAAAAGCACAAATAAACTAGCACCTGACAGCGTTATAGGTGGAGACTGAGTTCTATGAGTGCAGTAAAGTAGGGCACAGCGCAGACAGAGATGGAGCTGTACTTTAGACAGGGTGTTCTGAATCAGTGATGGACTTATAAAACATCAGCAGTCAGAAATTCACATACAGACTATAGTAGGTCAAAAGCTCATTTTAAACTATCAATGAGGAAAAAAGCAATTTATTTACATACCATTCTCTTTCCAACTCAAATATCAGGTACAAATTGCTTTCTTTTAGCATATGCCAGAAATCTGTCATTACACAATGGCTTAGCAAGTGTGACACAAGATACTGCCACTTTCTCTACACAAAGACCCACCCGAACACCAGCTTTGTTTAAAACATTACCTCGGTACCACTATGCCTCTCCTCAGTGAGTTTCTGAGTCCATGCTCAGAGCCCATGATGCGCTCAATACTGGCTAACAAAACACATTCTGTTCTTTGAGAATAATTTTTTAAAAACAGGAACCAATGGGGTGGATCTGCTTCCAAATATTAGTCCAGCCATAAAATATATACAAGATTATAATAAATGCTTAACAATAATTATTTTTATGCTAGAAGCAGGAGTTGGCCCATTTGTTTCTCTAAAGAGTCAGTAAGTATTTTAGGCTTTGAGGGCCTTATTTGGAGTCCGTTGCATATTGTCGTTTTTAAAATCCTTCAAAAATATAAAAACCATTTTTAGCTGGTAGACCAAATAAAAACAGGCCACAGCCAGACTCAGCCCTAAGATGACAGTTTACCTACCCCATCCTAAAGTAAAAACAATTATTTACAATATCTGAAATGACAACTGTCCACACAGGGAGTTTAAAATCGATCTCTCAGGCAAAAATGGAAAACAAAATTAGGTTGCAGAAAAGTGACTTCAAACTTAAAAACATGAGCAAAATCTGATATACTGACAAAATCTGATAATCTGATATGTTTGATCCTCAGGTGATACTGGTTCCTCTCCTATCAAAAAAAGGTGGGTCATGGTGAGACATTTTTTATTTTGCTTTTAAGGTTTTGTTTTCTCAAGTATATTAGATTAAAAGGATTAATTATTAATGAACTTTTACATTTCCTTTGAAACAGCATTACCATTTACCTGTAAGTGTTAAGAAGGGGTTAATGAATAAAGGAAAACAGAACTGACCACTGCTGACTGGGAAGCCCACATCCCTCCACACTTACCCAAAGGATCTTACCAGCTGGGACGCCCTCCCTGGTTCCCAGGGCACACTTCTCTTCCATGAGGACCTCTATAATGCACTATACTGCACTGTAAATTGTTTACAAATCTGCTTTCACTAGGAGACTGAGAACTCCTTAAAGGCAAAACCAATCTTATTTTTATTGTCCCTGCACCAAGCACATAAAGAGGAACAAGGCATTAATGGGATCTTCTACTTCCCTACCATTTATAGGGAATGTCTAGCCTGTTTTTTTTCTCTTTGAAAACAAAGAGCCAAAATGTGAGAGACCACTGGGCACTGCCAAATGAAGCTCTGCTACTGGACTCCCTGAAGAGAGAAACTCAAGTCAGAAGGATATTATGCTGAATTGCCTGCCCAAGTACAGGTAAGCAGTAAATTAACTACGAAATTCTTATTTTTATGGCTCTTTTTCACAAAGAGTCATCCTAGCCCCTGTTCGAGTCCCAAATACCAATAACAGCACTCCTGGCATTTCAGCCGGACTTTAAGAAGGCGGCTGGGCATCAGTGACTGCTTTCGCCCGAGTGGGTGCTCTGAAATCACACTGGGCTTGATTGGGGTGCAGGAGAAAGGAATATATAATAACTGCCCTTTTCCTACTGAATTAGCAATACCATCTGGAGAGCTTATTTAAAACATAAGCACCCAGCCTGCACCTCATCCTAGAGATGGAAGTCTTATTAGTTCTTCAAGGGACCCAGGAATCAAGTCTCCAGACAATAGTGTACACAAAATTTTGAGAACACTACACCAAATTAACCCTTCCTCTTAACTTTAGGTATGTACAGTGTGTACGTATACTCAGGGAAAACATACAAAGCTACTGAATTATTTGGATTTTTAAATAACGTAGTTTAAGAAGTGTGGTACTTTAATATTTTGGGGGGCAGTGGTTATAATAATGAAAGAATGCAAAGACTTTTTTCATCAACCATTGTCACAAATGTATTAACATGTACAACAAATCCAGACTCCCCGCCTTCCCCCACACCTGGTCCTTCTCCAGGACTATTTATCTCAGCGATGGCACCACCACACATCCACTTGCGAAAGCCAGAAACCCGAAGTCAGCCTTGACACCACCCTTGGCCCTGCATATCCAACCCATCACCTGGTGCTATCAATTCTATCTCCCAAAGAACCCCCAAATGCATCCACTTCTGTTCCCACCACCACCACCTTGATCCAAGCTATGAGCTCCTTCAATGGGCTACCATAACTACCCTTGCTGTCTCCTGCCTCCTGTGATTTTCCTATTACAGATCACAGTCAACTTTTCAAAAGGCAAATCTGATTATGTCACCTCCCGGTCAAAACCCCAAGTTAAACTAAAAAATGCCCAAGGATGGCTTACGAGGCATGGCCTGACCTGTCTTCCTCTCTAGCCACGTTGGGCTTCATGTGGAACCCCAAACTCACACTACTTCCTCCCACCACAGGGCCTTTGCACAAGTTACCTCTGCCCGGGGAGGTCGGTCACCTCCTCAGGGATGCCTTCCTGACTTTCCCTATTTGCACCCCCACTAGCACACACACCTCATCTACTCTCAGGCCTCACGTACCCTCTTCAGGAATACTCTCTGGAGCTGCAGTTTTACATTTACTCTGGGATTGCTGTCTGTCCCCCAAACCAGACTATAAACCCGCTGACAGGGACTATGTCTGTGAACATCCAAATACATTCGTTGTGCCTTACAGTGTGATCATGGCAAATCACTCATCCTACCACCACTTCTCACTGCCACATGGCAAAATGTTAGCTACCCTAATTCACTACTGCCCCTCCTGGAGGAGGAGGGGTGGAAACAGATGCCACGTGTCCTCCTCAGTTGCAGAGAGGTGGGGGTGGGGGGTACAGTCAGTAAACTGTCCCTGTTAAAATATTTAATAGAAAAGGCATGGCCGGGTGTGGTGGCTCAAGCCTGTAATCCCAGCACTTTGGGAGGCCGAGACGGGCGGATCACAAGGTCAGGAGATCGAGACCATCCTGGCTAACACGGTGAAACCCCGTCTCTACTAAAAAATACAAAAAACTAGCCAGGCGAGGTGGCGGGCACCTGTAGTCCCAGCTACACGGGAGGCTGAGGCAGGAGAATGGCGTAAACCTGGGAGGCAGAGCTTGCAGTGAGCTGAGATTCGGCCACTGCACTCCAGCCCAGGCGACAGAGCAAGACTCCGTCTCAAACAAACAAACAAACAAACAAACAAAAAGGCTATGTATTCCCAAAGAAGTAAGGTAATCTCAGAAATTACCTTAAAATTTTGGCACAGTAGAAATGTGAACACGCTTTCAGAGTTTTCCTAATGAAAGGTAAACCTGCTTTTATATTAGAAATGTCTGTAAGAACACTTCAGAAATGAACAGGTAAGATGTGTTGGAGTCACTTAAAGGCAGTTCAGCTCTATGGTTCTCATGACAGCTTAAGAGATCTCGGCCCTGAACACAACACCCTTTTCCTTCCTGAGCTTAACTACAGTGGTTTTCCTTGCTCACTCCCCATGCTTTCTTTCCATTGGGCAGAAGAAAGCAAGTGTGAGAGTAAGGCGCTCTGCAGTCACCCTAACACGAAGGGGCGGGCAGAGAGGACGCTCCCGGGACCAAGGATCTGAGCACCAACTCCTACACCTCTCCCCAGATGGGGCAGACCCACAAGGCCACACAGCACACCATGTCCTGGGGACTGGCCTGAACAGAGGCCAAGGCTCCCTCTGAGACCCCAAATCACCCTCCTTGGACGTCAGCCAGTCACACATGAAGAGTCCCCTAAGCAGCTGTGGGAAAAGCAAAACCAGACAACAGACCACAGCTGTTCCTGTGGAGTGCTGCCACGCACGCCCCCCAGTCCTCAAGCAAGATTCAGCTGAAGTGTTACTTCTCAATATAGTCTGCCGATTTCCCCATCAGATGATTTTCCTCTCGACTGTGTCACGCGTTACCTAGGCTCCTTCCCAGTCTGACAGCACTCAGCAGGTTTTCAATTTCAGCGTTTACCTGCATCTTGGCCCAGGTACCAGACACTAAGCTTCCAGAGGACAAGGTCTGTCTCGCCCTCTGTGCAGGTCACCCTGCTTGCTGATGAACAAACACTCAAGTCTTTTTTTTTTTCTTTTTTTTGAGATGGAGTCTCGCTTCGTCACCAGGCTGGAGTGCAATGGCACAATCTCGGCTGACTGCAATCTTCACCTCCCGGGTTCAAGTGATTCTCTTGCCTCGGCCTCCAAAGTAGCTGGGACTACAGGTGCCCGCCACCATGCCTGGCTAATTTTTGTAGTTTTAGTAGAGACATTTAGTTTCACCATGTTGACCAGGATAGTCTTAATCTCTTGACCTTGTGATCCGCCCACCTCGGCCTCCCAAAGAGCTGGGATTACAGGCATGAGCCACTGTGCACGGCCTCAGTCTTTTAAGTAAGTGTTGCTTTTGGGAAATAGTATTAGGAGAAAACACAGCAAATAAATATTTTCAGTTATACTGTTTTATGCATAAAGTCATCCACTCAGTTCAGACAAATCAATCAAAAATACTTTGCCTGTTGAATTCAAGGGTTAACAGTTGCAGTGAATCAGGTGGAAGGCCAAGTACTCAGAGGTATCCATCCTTTAAGTGTGGTTGCCCCTTAATCCAGTTGTTAAACATTAAGCCCAACAAAACCACCTAACATTCTTTGCTAACATTCTTAACTTGAGCTTGAATAATTAGAATCAATAAACCTTTGTTTAAAAGACACATCCATAGAGCTGTTGGTGGATGTTTCATTTTAACATTTACTCAGGCAGCAAAAAAACCCCAAACCAAACCAAAACTAACTGGATCCTCTCTAGCAGCCTTACGAAGTGTCATATTCAAGTATGTGCAACCTACTATGCTCTTATCAGTGATTTGTGGGATGGCTCTAATATAATTTACACACAGAAAGGCTTACTGTGTTTAATTTATTTCTAAGACCCTCCTCTGCCAAAGAAGGGGAAGGGAGAAATTTCCCATGGCAGACAGGTATGGCTGAACTAAATGGAAGCCTCTCAAAAAAGGTTTGTGTTTGTTTTCAGACAACATCTCACTCTGCTGCCCAGGCTGGAATGGAGTGGCTTGATCTCAGTTCACTGCAGCCTTGACCTCCGGGGCTCAAGCAATCCTCCCACTTCAGCCTCCACCCCCAATAGCTCAGTCAGAGCGCAGGCCACCACACCCAACTAATTTTTCTATTTTTTTGTAGAAACAGAGTCTATGTTGGCCAGGCGAGTCTTGAACTGCTGGGCTCATGTGATCTGCCTGCCTCAGCCTCCCAAAGTGCTGGGATTACAGGCTCATGCCTGTCATCAGGCCACCTTGCCTGGCCTCAAAAAAGGTTTGAAAATTCTAATTGTAGATATTATACAAAATACAGTCTTTCAAAGAGTAACTCTAGCTCTAATACACAAGGTGATGGCTACTGTCTTTCCTTAACTGTTTCACAACTATCTTCACTTTGTCAAATGTCAGAAACATCTTTTAAGTTCTGATCTATCATAAAACACCTTTAAAACAAAACAAAATGAAAATATACCTGCCACAAGAAATAAAAGAGAGAACGGAGTTCTGACAATGCAACATGGATAACCTTGAAGACATTATGCTACGGGAAATGAGACTACCATAAAAGGACAAATGCTATCACAATTCCACCTATATGAGGTATCTAGAGTTGTGGAATTCACAGAGACAGAAAGTAGAATGGTGGTTGCCAAGGGCTGGTGGTGGGGATGGGGAGGGAGAGTTTAATGGGTAGAGTTTCAATCTGGGAAGATAAAGTTCTGGAGATAGACCTTGGTGATGGCGATGTAACAATGTAAATGTACTTAATACCTTTGAAATGTAAATCTAAAAGTAAGAGGATAAATTGTATATTTTACCAAGATACAAAAAAGAAACCAGAAAAATAAATTACCATTCATTATGAGAAAGAAAAGTAGTGACTAAGAACAGGTTAACTTTTTCCTGAGTGCTATCTTAGCTGAGCTCTGCATCTCTTCTTTTAGTGAAATAAAGAAAACCACACCCAGAAGGGTAATCTTGACCACTCCTCTGCATACCCTTGCACTCAGCTCTGCCTAAGTAAGGGGTTGTACTTAGGTCAGTTTCATACCACATGCACTGTCAAGCCTGGATGTCACGTGTCACTTTTAAGTTTGAATTAAAAAGAAAAATTTTGTATAGAAAATACTCTGCACCGCAAATAAATCTTAATGTAACTTAGGCAAAAATGATATTGGCTTCTGAATCTATTGGCATATTAATATTCTCTAACCTAACAGCAAAATTAATACCTCTAACAAACATCTTCTTAGAGAACATAAAATTTAACAGTAGAAAAAGCACCAAGGCCGGGTGTGGTGGCTCACGCCTGTAATCCTAGCATTTTGGGAGGTCGAGGTGGGCGGATCACCTGAGGTCGGGAGTTTGAGACCAACCTGGCCAACATGGTGAAACACCCTCTCTACAAAAATACACAATTTAGCTGGGCATGGTGGCACATGCCTGTAATCCCAGCTACTCGGGAGGCTGAGGCAGGAGATTCGCCTGAACCCAACAGGCAGAGGTTGCAGTGAGCTGAGATCAGGCCACTGCACTCCAGCCCGGGCGACAGAGGGAGACTCTGCTCCCCACCACCTACCTCCCCCAACAAAAAAAAAAAAAAAAAAAAAAAAAAAAAGGCACACAATCATTGATTACAGAACCAACTTGTTTGAAAAACCAGAAAAAAAATCCGGATGTATCTGTAATCCCAGTTTGTAATGAACCCTGTTATTTTGTCCACTGTGATTCAAAACTCAAAAAATGTTAAACCTTCTCCCGAATAGTCACTAGTTCCCCAGCGTTAAAAGCAGGTAGAATACATACAACTTTCTAAGAAGTGTCAGTCCCAGAGAACCTGCCTTTTGCCTACAACCCCCAGGCCTAGCCAGCAATCTCAACACAATCAGATTCAAGGAGACAGAGGCGCAGGCACAGCCCTTTCATCAGTTGACCAGGAGTGCTCGGCCCAGCGTGCCAAGAGCCGCTCATCAAACTCCGCCGACTGCCTGCATCTACAATTCAAGTCCATGGCTAACCTTCTGTTAAGAGACAGAAATTCTGCTGCAGCCAGTAAGTTTCCTGGTGAACAGGGCACCGCTTCATGGGCCTCGTAGGAAGCGAAGCTGAACGGCAACTTCCGAAAGCCAGTCTCCTCTCCCAAACGCCCTTTAAATCTCCCCAGTTGGATCTTGGGCGCCTGTGGTTTCGGACCCTTAGGAACTCTGAGAGCTGGTGTGTGTGGTCGGAGGCCATTTGAGTCTCCCTGTGATTTGGACTTTTTAAGAAAATTCGAAGTTGCATTACCATACCCTTTAAAAACAGACGGAAGCAGTGTAAAAGGGCCTCTAGTTTTTAGAGAAGATCGTAACTACTGGGGAGGGGGCTCACAAAGAAAAAGACTGCAGAGAAAAGCATCAAAATGGTGTTTTCCTAACGCTCCACAAAAGGGCCAACAAGTAACAAAGAGCGGCGACAACCCCCTATTCCTATCCTCTTCTGCGTGTGAGAAAAGCCTTCTTCCACCAGGAACTGCCCCAACACCTCGTGCAGGTGCCTCCCCTCGCCAATGAAGCCTCCCCCGTCCGCCCGTCCCAGAAACTGGGCAACTTACTGGTTTCGGCATTTTCGGTTCCTGTTGAGTATCCTCGATCCCCGGAAACACGACTCTCCAGCAGCAGCGGAGACGCTGTCCCAACCTGGAGTCAAAGCAGAGCCCTTAGAGCGCCGGTCGGCCCTGCCTCGTCCTCCTGCCGCGCCCGACACTCCGCGCCCGCCGCGCGCCGCCGCTTAAGAACCGGCCAGCCCGGGCCGGGGTGAGTCAGCGCCCCGCCCAGCACTGCGGGCACGGGGAGGGGGCGCGGCCGGGCGGGGCCCCCGGCGAGGAGGGGCCTGAGCGCGGGGGCGCGCGCCCAAGGGGCAGCCGGCGGGCACTCGAGGTGCCCCCAGTTGGGGGGGTCCGGAGAGAGGGGGTGCGCACCCGGGGACCCCCAGCATTAAGGGGCTGGTGGGGGACGCGGGTCCGGGAGATATAGGGCAGGGGGAACGCTCGGCGGAGAGGGTCGGGGGGAGAGGGCACGGGCCCCGGGGAACACTCGGCGGGGAGGGATGGGGGAAAGAGCGCCGACCGGGCGGGAAGGGGTCTGGGGGGCACTCCAGGTGCACCTGGCTGAGAGAAGTGGAGAAGAGAGGGCGCGGGGCCCGGGGTACCCGGCGGGGAAAGGCCCGGGAAGACGGAGCGCGGGCCTGGGGGAGAGAGGGCGAGGGGCAGGGGGAATCACCTAGGAGAAAGGAGTCCCGGGAGCGCCGGCGCGAGCCCTCGGGGCACTCGGCAGGGAGGGGTCAGGGGAGAGGGGGCGCATGGCCGGGGGGCACTCGGCGGGGAGGGGTCCGTGGAGAGAGGGCGCGGGCTCGGGGTCAGCCGAGGAACTTCCCAGGGCTGCCAGGAAGCCCGTGAGGAGCCGAGCACTCGGCAAGTTTCACTTTGTGTAGCAACCGTTGCCCCGCGGCTGCAATCGCAACCGTCACGCCTTTGAGAAACTCTTTCAAAAACTGCAACCGCCCGGGAGCCGCCAAGGGACGGCGCCCAGGCACCCAGGCTCCGCGTTTCCTTCGGGAGAGGGGACCTGGTGCCGAGGGGAAGGTCGCGGGGCCGCTGGCCGGCTCAGCTCCACTGCCCCTCGAGTGCCGGGCAGAGACCCGCGCCGCGCCCCCCAGGCTGCCCGCCGTACCTGCATCCGAGCTCCCGCCGCCCACCCGGTCCCTCCGTCAGGAACCCCCGCCCCGACCCCCGCCGCCGTACGCCTCACCCGACGCCTGCAGTGCTCCGTGTGCTCCCCGCCGCCCTGGCGTCCGCCGAGTGCGCTGGCTGCCCGCGCTCCCAAGAGCCCTGGCGGGGCGGGTCCCGGGGCCACGCCCCTTCCCGCCCAGCTCCCGACCTGTGAGGTGCGCCCCCCGCAAGATGGCGGCGGCCGGGACTCGGGCTCGGAGGCGAATTTGGCGGAAGTACGCGCTACTCCCAGCGCAGATGCAAGTGGGGAGGCTGTTTGTCCCACGGCGGGCAGGGGGAAGTCAGGAAAACGTAAATAAATCTGGAGGGGCGGACGGCCCGGGGGAATTGCTGGGCCGCTTGGGGCTGGGACCGGGGGCCCTTTCCGATACCCCGGCCCTGGGGCGGCTGCACCTGGCCCCAAGTCTCGGTGCACGTGGCCGGCCCAGCCGCTGTCTTCCGAAGCTCTGGTTAAGCGGCACTTTGTGGCCTCTTTTGACGTGACTAGCAAAAAACTCCATGGGATTTCTCTGCAATTCTAGGAATTAAGTTTTTTTGTTTGTTTTTTGCTAATGGTACTCAACAAATTTTTAAGACACACAAAACACGTGCTTTGGGGGCCGGTAGAATTTGTTGCGGGAGACCTCACTCTAGAAGGGGTTCTCAACGTCTGGCTTCCAGACGAGCAGCAACAGCATTCACTGGGAACTTGCAGAAGTGGAAATTAGGTGTTGCTCAGCCTTAGGATTCAGAAACTCTAGGACTGGGCCCAGCAATCAGTGTATTACAAGCCCTTCAGGTGATTGTGATGTTGGCTAAGGGTTGAAACCAGAGAGCTTCTCCAGAATTCATCTCCTGGGTTTACTGCTCCCTTTCTGCTTTTAGTTTTCTCGTCTGTAAAGTGGCATAATTATGGCACCTGTATCAGAGGGTTGTAATGGGGATAATGAGTTAGTACATATAAGATGCCTGGAACAGTACCTGACAGTAAGCACTTAAATCTATCCTGGTAGAGAAACTAGTGACTTTGGGTGAAGTTCCAAACTCTGTATCCCAGTTTGTTGAATGAACATACTAGTAGCCCCTCCTACATACACTTGTAAGGATTAAATGAGATTGTGCATGCAGAGTGCTTAAGTTGTGCTAGCATCATAGTAATTGATGCTTAACCTGCCTTCCTAGTGCCACACTGCTGTTTGGGCAACCCTTGTCAGGGCCTGTAATCTCCCACTTGCAGGTCCAGGGCATTTCAGAGGTCAGAGAGAGGAGGGAGGCCTCTTCTGAGACTTTGACCTCTATTCAGGTAAGTGTATTCCCTCTGAAAGACTGAATTTCTTTCCTTTCCTTTCCTTTTTTTTTTAGACGGAGTTTCACTCTTGTTGCCCAGGCTGGAGTGCAATGGCGCAATCTCGGCTCACTGCAACCTCTGTCTCCCAGGTTCAAGCAATTCTCCTGCCTCAGCCTCTCCAATAGCTGGGATTACAGACACCCGCCACCACGCCCAGCTAATTTTTTGTATTTTTAGTAGAGATGGAGTTTCACCATGTTGGCCAGGCTGGTTTTGAACTCCTGACTTCAGGTGATCCGCTCACCTCGGCCTCCCAAAGTGCTAGGATTACAGGCGTGAGCCACCGCGCCTGGCCTGAATTTCTTTTTTATTAAAATGAAGATATAGGCCAGGCACGGTGGCTCACGCCTGTAATCCCAGAACTTTGGGAGGCTGAGGCAGGTGGAACACCTGAGGTCGGGAGTTCAAGACCAGCCTGACCAACATGGAGAAACCCCATCTCTACTAAAAATACAGAATTAGCTGGGCTTGGTGGTGCGCACCTGTAGTCCCAGCTACTCGGGAGGCTGAGGCAGGAGAATTGCTTGAACCTGGAAGGTGGAGGTTGCGGTAAGCTGAGATGGTGCTATTGCACTCCAGCCTGGGCAACAAGAACAAAACTCCGTCTCAAAAATAAATAAATAAATAAAATGAAGATATAATGGTAACTGCAGTAGAAAGGAAACTATGAAAGCTATTTAAAATACCTGTACTGATAATGTTTCCAATTGGACATCAGTACCTCCACCGCCTTATCATTGCCTAGAGCCTGGTTAGCCAATTTGGGTTCCTAACTCTGATAATAGAATATGCCTCTAATCTAATTTTTATCTCACTCTGTTTGAAGTATACTGTCTTATAAATTGAATATTTGAAATAGCCGTGCCCCAAGACCTTGAAGAGCATTTCTGAACTTTACCCTTTAGGGGAATGCTGAAAAATGAAGTGGCCTGTGGCAGTGTGGTAAAAATGAAATGGCCGGGTGCGATGACTCAAGCCTGTAATCCCAGCACTTTGGGAGGCTGAGGCGAGCGAATCACCTGAGGGAGGAGTTCGAGACAGCCTGGCCAACGTGGGGAAACCCCATTTCTACTAAAAATACAAAAAGTTAGCTGGGCATGGTAGCACATGCCTGTAACCCCAGCTACTTGGGAGCCTGAGGCAGGAGAATCGCTTGAAACCAACCGGGAGGTGGAGGTTGTGGTGAGCTGAGATCGCACCATTGCAATCCAACCTGGACAACAAGAGCGAAACTCCGTCTCAAAAAATAAATAAAATAAAATAAAAATGAAACGATGGCAGGTTTTTGAGGCAAACAGAACTAAGTCTGAATTCTGCTTCCTGTACTTCCAACATGGTTAGTTTGGGCAAGTCTGTCAACCTGACTCAGCATCCGTCTCTTCATCTGTAAAACGGAAATGATAATATGTATTTCATGGTATTCTTGTGTCACTGAGTCGTATCATATGAGCATTTAACTCACCCAACTTATATGTACAATCAGCCCTCTGTATTTGTGGGTTCTGCATTCATGGAATCAGCCAACGTTGGATGGAAAAGATTTGGAAAAAATTAAAAAAAAAATTACAATTAAAATACTAATAAAAATCCAATACAGAATATAGTATAACAAGTAGTAACATTATATGACATAGGTAATCTGGAGATGATTTAAGATATGCAGGAGGATTTTGTACGTTATATGCAAATACTATACCGTTTTTTGTCAGGAACTTGGTCATTGCAGAATTTTGGCATCCTCAGAGGTCTTGAAACCAATCTGTGGATACAGAGGGATGCTATATAATTTTTCTTAAGTTAAAATAGTATAAAGTCATATTTGTACATGCATTCCTTATCATTACTGTAAGCATGACACATTGCATTTACATGTTACTATACTGTTCTGCCCACCAAGGAAACACCTACAGTGTATCTTACGGATGTTTTCAGATTTTCTAAGGGTAATTTATTTTCATTAGGGTTTAGAACCTAAACCCCTGCCCCCCAGCACACACAGAAGACTCAACTCCAGCTGTGTTGAAACTTGAATATGCATTAGAATCACTCTTAGTGCCCTTCTCCAGGAATGATGGCTCACTAAGTCTCAGGCAGCTCCTAGGAATCTATATCTTTAACAAGTCCCCACGTTATTTTGATGTACACCATAATTTGAGAACAACTGACTTAGGATGTGGCAGGACCTTGACACATGTTTTGCTTGCCTGTCCTTTCAGCCCTCATTTGTGAAGCTGTTCCCTGTGTTTGAAAGTCATCCTTTTGTTAATATATGATACTCAATGCCTTAGAAGGAAGTGAGGAAACATTGGAGCCAGGACTATGTTGTTAGTCTAGGTATTTACCTTGAATGACCCTTCACTGCCAGGTTTCCATTATTCAGTTTTTCAGCTCGAGAAGGGTAATCATAAGTCTGCCTCTTGAACTTGGTGAAGGGCTGTTGGTAACTTCCTGGGAGTTCTTCAGACAAGGTTAAAATAAAGTGAGGAAGGACAGCCCTCCTGGAAGCTCGGAACAGTGTCACGGACTGGAACCGTTGTATCCAGAACAGTCACTTCCACTGATAGGCAGGCTTTCTATCAAATCACCTTGGAGCCTATCTCCATACTGGTGCCGGGTTAATCTCAACCAGTAACGAAAAAGTGACTAAAGCTCTATCTAGTTCTAGTCACTTCAAAACAACAGTCAGTAGGCAATGGGGAAATATATAAAGAGTACTCTTGGCAAAACAAGGATTGGGGTTATTTTCCACCCTTAATAACCTTGGGGGAAAATGCAAGACAGTAACTAAATCTGGAGGACAGGGTGATGACACAGTGAGAGAAGCATGGAGGTTTTCCACTGCCTTGGTAATAACTTGACTAAGGTGCCTGGTAGTCCACGGGTTTGCTTTATAGCCTCCTTGCTACCTCTTTATTGGTCTGAAATTTTTATTTTATTTTTGAGACAGGATCTCGCTCTGTTACCCAGGCTGGAGTGCAGTGGCATGATCTCCGCTCACTGCAACCTCAGGAGATCCCCCCACCTCACCCAAGTAGCTGGGACTATAGGCGACGCCACCACACTGGGCTAGTTTTTGTATTTTTTGTGGGCAGGGGGTTTTACCGTGTTACCCAGACTGGTCTCGAACTCATCAGGTAATCCACCCACCTCAGCCTCCCAAAGTGCTGGAATTTCAGGTGGGAGCCACTGCACCTGGCCTGAAATGTTTATTTAAGAAAAAGAAAAACACAGTAAGCATTTCGCTGGCTGAGATGATAGCCACAGAGAAACATTTCATGGAATCATAAAGTTCTATGAACTTGGCATGCAAATTCCTGATATCATCTAACATTCCTTTTTGACCTTGGGAAGGGTGGCCAGTCCTTTCAGAGTGGGTGAGCGAGTGCAGGAACAACTAAGGACTCAGACAACCTGATAAGTGACCGTTTGGTGGAGTCCAAATGTGTGTTGTGTTCAGAAAGAATGTTTAAGGCCAGGTTCAGTGGCTCACGCCTGTAATCCCAATACTTTGGGAGACCAAGGAGGGTGGATCACCTGAGGTCAGGAGTTCAAGACCAGCCTGGCCAACACAGTGAAACCTACACTGTGTGGTGGCACGTGCCTGTAATCCCAGCTACTTGGGAGACTGAGGCACAAGAATCCCTTGAACCCAGGAGGCGGAGGTTGCAGTGAGCTGAGATGGCACCATTGCACTCCAGTCTGGATGACAGAGCAAGACTGTCTCAAAAAAAAAAAAAAGAAAAAAGGTTTAAGGATCTTTATTGTATAATAAGCTAGGAAGAGTGTCTTGGTACTGTTTTGATGGTACAATTTATATAATTTGGGTCTGCTAAGAAGAATTCTGGCCACTAACTGTTCTATTTTAATTGTTTCCTTGGCTTATTTAATAATTTGCACAAATATCCTTAATAACTTCTGTGTAAAAGAGAACTAATGGCTGGGCACAGTGGCTTACACCTGTAATTCCAACACTTTGGGATGCCAAGGTGGGAGGATCACTTGAGCCCAGGAGTTTGAGAGCAGCCTGGGCAACAGAAGGAGAGACCCTGTCTCTGCAAAAAAAAAAAAATGAGTACTGATGATCACACAACCTGTTTGACTAATAAACTCCCAAGTAGCATAGCTTTCTTTATTATGACTTCTTTTCTTTTTTTCTTTTTTTAGTAAAGACAGGGTTTCTCCATGTTGGTCAGGCTGGCCTCAAACTCCCGACCTCAGGTGATCCACCCACCTCAGCCTCCCAAAGTGCTGGGATTTCAGGCGTGAGCCATGGCGCCCAGCCTATTATGACTTCTTATCCTTAATCATTGTTTTGTTCCCCCACCCCCACCTGCCCCCTTTTGTTTTTGAGACAAGGTCTGGCTCTGTCACCCAGCCTGGAGTGCAGTGGCACAGTCTGGGCCCACTGCAACTTCAGCCTGCTGGGCTCAAGCCAACCTCCCACCTCAGCCTTTCGAGTAACTAGGACTACAGGCATGCGCCACCACCAGCTGATTTTTGTATTATTTGTAGAGGCAGGGTTTCGCCATGTTGCCCAGGCTGGCCTCGAACTCATGAGTTCAAGCAATCTGCCCTTGGCCTCCAAAGTGCTGGGAGTAAAGGCATGAGCCACCCAGCCTGGCCTCTTTCCCCATTTTTTGAAAAAAAGTATGTGGCTTAATGAGATAGTAGGAAACTTAAACCTCCTCTATTCGGATACTCTCATTTGACAGAGGAACCAGGCCCCAAGAGATTAAACTGATTGTCCTCATTCCTGCACTTAAACTTCTCTTGTCAAGATTAACATTACCTCCATCTTGCTGAATCCAGACGCCAAACCTCTTGGCCTCATCTGACCCTTCTCCTAAGCAGCCTCCCACATGTCGAACCATTCCCTGAGCATATTTTGTGCTTAGGATTTCTGTGCTTTCTCTTCTCTTCCCCTCCAGTCTTTCCCAGCTCTTATCTATGTAGGAATTCTCCTAGGTCCTGTAGTCTGATCCCAAGGCTTCAGTCACGTCCCCAGCCCTGCCTTTTCCCCCAGCAACAAGGGTTCTTGTTTGTTCAAGAGCTTCCTCCTGCCTGGCCTCCCCGTTCTCAGCAAAGAGCTCCACCACACACCCTGTTGTGTGACCCCAAACCTAGAGGTAACCTTCATTCTCTTTTTGCCTCAACCCCATTTTATCCTCCACCCCTGTGCCTCCAATCCAGCAGACCAAACAGCCATATTTCCAGGCTAGGTTGGATTGTGCATGGCTGGGTTTGGGAATAAAATTCAGACTCTTCCTTGGCCCTGAGTGCATCGGTGTCTCCAGCTGCGTCTTCTTTCCCTCACTCTCACTCACCCTGAGCTTGAGCTCAGCTGGCTCTGCTCCCGCTGCTGATTTTTTGATCTGTGATCACTCAGCCCCGTCGCTGCCTTAGACGTCTTGTGCTTCATGTTCCCATGGCCTGGAAGGCATGTCCCCAATGTGTGCCAGGCCGGCCTTTTCTCATCCTCCAGGTCTTTGCAGCAGTGCCTCCTCCTCCAAGAGCACTTCCCAGCCACTGTCCCCTGCCGCCCCCTACCATCCGAAGAGCCACCCTCTGGTGCCCTGCCACTTCACCCGATTCACTGCCTTCAGAGCACTTGACTCAGCAGTTCTCTTCCTTGGTTGTTTTTTGTTTTTTTTCTGTTTTGAGACAGGGTCTCACTCCATTGTGCAGGTTGGAGTTCAGTGGTGAGATCATGAAGATCATGGCTCACTGCAACCTCAACCTCCCAGACTCAAGCGATCCTCCTGCACTGGCCTTTTGAGTAGCTAGGACCAGAGGTGCGTGCCATCACGCCCAGCTAATTTATTTATTTATTTTTAGAGACAGGGGTCTCTCGATGTTGCTCAGGCTGGTCTTGAACTCCTGGCCTCAAGCAGTCCTCCTGCCTCAGCTTCCCCATTGTGTTTTGTTTTTGTTTTTGTTTGAGACAGGGCCTCACTTTCATTGTTGCCCAGGCTGGAGTGTAGTGGTGGTGGTATGAACACGGTTTCCTGCAGTCTCGACATCCTGGGCTCAAGTGATCCTTCCACCTCAGCCCCTCAAGTAGCTGGGACTACAGGTACATGCCACCATATCTGGCTAATTTTTGTATTTTTGGTCGAGATGGGATTTTACCATGTGGCCCAAGCTGGTTTTGAACTCCTGAGCTCAAGGGATCCACCCGCCTTGGGCTCCCCACAAGAGTTAAAGCCCCTCTCCGTCTTGTTTGTTTGTCAGTGGACCCTCAGCAACTGAAACAGTGTCTGGTGTGCGGTAGCTGTTCAATAAATATCTGTTGAACAAATGAATGGACAAATCCTGCTAGTTAGTCCCAGAACTGGGGTACTCAGGTAAGTTTTCCTTCCTTTGTATCATACTTCTGTCCACTGGTTTGCTAACCATGGGGAACACTTTACTCAAAGTCTTATGTAGCAGCCCAGCTGTGCAAAACACCATTGAAAACCAGATGTTAAAAAAAAAAAAAAAAAAAAAAAAAACAGAATTCATGTATTTAGAATTTCTCTGGGTTTCCCCTAAAGTGTATTAATTCCTGTTTTCATTGTGAGTCTAAGTTTTCTTAGTTCCTTTCCCAGGCTGTGGCAGATTAGCAGAGAGGGTGCAGGGTGCAGACAGACACACTGACAACAGTAAGAAGCAATGCTTGACGGTGAAGAGGCAGGAATTGTACAGAGCAGGCAACTCAGAAGGGCAGCGGCAGGGTGGACTGTCCAGGACTGCCGGGAAGCCTGAGGGCATTAATTGGTGTTCCTGGTGATTGTTTTCTCAGGAAAGGGAGCTATGTCTGCTCTCTACTATCATAAAACATGTTATTTTGTAATGTTTAAAAATGGTGAAATGGGCCGGGCGCGGTGGCTCAAGCCTGTAATCCCAGCACTTTGAGAGGCCGAGACAGGTGGACCACGAGGTCAGGAGATCGAGACCATCCTGGCTGACACGGTGAAACCCTGTCTCTACTAAAAAAATACAAAAACCTAGCCAGGCGATGTGGCAGGCGCCTGTAGTCCCAGCTACTCGGGAGGCTGAGGCAGGAGAATGGCGTGAACCCGGGGAGGCGGAGCTTGCAGTGAGCTGAGATCCAGCCACTATACTCCAGCCTGGGCGACAGAGCGAGACTCCGTCTCAAAAAAAAAAAAAAAAAAAAAAAAAGGTGAAAGGTGAAATGTTTTAAATCTTCAGGAGTTAATTCAATAGACAACTATCTAGATTTAACAAATGATATTATTTTATCCCATTAGTTTCAGGGTTTTTTTAAAAAAAGAAATAATGGCCAGGCATAGTGGCTCACGCCTGTAATCCCAGCACTTTGGGAGGCAGAGGCAGGTGGATCACCTGAGGTCAGGAGTTCGAGACCAGCCTGACCAACATGGAGAAACCCCGTCTCTACAGAAAAAAAATTACTAAATTAGCTGGGCATGGTGGTACGTGCCTGTAATCCCAGCTACTTGGGAGGCTGAGGCAGGAGCATCGCTTGAACCTGGGAGGTGGAGGTTGCATTGAGCCGAGATTGCGCCATTGCACGCCAGTCTGGGCAACAAGAGCAAAACTCGGTCTTAAAAAAATTAGAAAAAAAAGAAAAAGAAATAAAATACGATAGATACATTAAAGCCTCTCTAGCTCTCCCCAGGAACAATCAATGTTCTAAAGTTGCTGGGTTTCCTCTATGCAAGGGTTAATGTTTTATATGAAAAAAAAAAATCTGACTGGGTGTGGTGGCTCACTCCTGTAATCCCAGCACTGTGGAAGGCTGAGGCAAGAGGAGGATTGCTTGAGGCCAGGAGTTCGAGACCAGCCTGGGCAACACAGTGAAACCTCATCTCTACTAAAAATATAAAATTACCTAGGCATGGTGGGGCGCCCCTGTGGTCCCAGCTACTCAGAAGGTTGAGGCAGGAGGATCACTTGAGCCTGGGAGGTAAAGGCTGCCGTGGGCTGAGGTCATGCCACTGCACTCCAGCCTGGGTAACTGAGTGAGACCTGTCTCAAAAAAAGAAAAAAACCAAAAACGTGAAACAATTTCCTAAATAAATTAGATGTTATTAATTAGGTTTTTAATTGAAGAATATAAACAATTATTTTTAAATCATCCTGATTTTTTTTTCTTTTCCACTTTCTTCCTTCTTTTTTTTCTTACGAAAGGCTACCTTAATAAAGCAGTATGTGCTGAAATGCCCAGCACAGCACGGATGGTTTTCACATTCATTTGGATTGCCCTCTGCTCAAACGGTGAGCTCCTCAAAGGTAAAACCAGTGACCACTGGTCTTGGTATCTCAAGTACCTAGAATAGAGTCTTGCATGTCATTGGGGCTCAGTAAATACTTATCAAACTGAATTGAAAACTGAGCCCCGTGTGTTTTTTGTAGTGAAGACAATGTCTCACTAAGCATTTAGCTGTCCAGATCCCAGAGATTTGACATGTAAACTGGATAATTGGCACTTGAAATATTTTCTTTAATTAAAAAAAAATTTAGCCCAGGCGCAGTGGCTCACGCCAGTAATCCTAGCACTTTGGGAGGCCGAGGCGGGCAGATCACGAGATCAGGAGTTCAAGACCAACCTGGCCAACATTGTGAAACCCTGTCTCTACTAAAAATACAAAAATTAGCCAGGTGTGGTGGCACGTGCCTATAATCCCAGCTACTCGGGAGGCTGAGGCAGGATCATCGCTTGAACCCAGAAGGTGGAGGTTGCAGTGAACAGAGATAGAGCCACTGCACTCCAGCCTGGGCGACAGGGCAGGACTCTGTCTAAAAAAAAAAAAAAAAAAAAAAAAAAAAAAAAATTAAACCTTCTGATAACCAGGGCAAACAAATTTCTGTAGCAGGTGATGAATGTTACCTGACCCTGTGGAATCTCACTGAATATCAAAAGGACTTGTTCCAGAAGGAAGTCATCTTGTAATGTCCTGTGCAGTGCTTCACCCTAGGCTGAAGCATGGGCCATGTACTTCATTCACCAATCAGTGAGCTGTAAGTGAGAGCAAGACGGATGAATCTTGAAGTTTACGCTTAATTAAAACTTGGCCTTTGGCTGTTTGGGTTTTCCTAGACTTCCCATGAATTTCTGTGAAATCAGCATTGTCACTTTGTCAATCTGCCATTCCCAGCCACCTACTCAGACTGGGTCCTCAGGTGACCCTGAGAATGTGACTGGGGAATACAGAGACTGGGAGGTGGAGTCCAAGGGCAACTGACTGTAAGGTCTGGGTCTGGTCCTAATTCTGCCATTGTTGGCACAGCGGCTGTCCGAGGGGCATGCTAGCTGGGAGGTAGGCTGGCCAGCTTTCAGCTTCTGTGCATGGCTGTTGCTATGCCAGGACATGAGCCCTGTCCTGCTACCTGTCTCGTTTTTAAGAAAACCCTGAAATCCTGATTTTTGTGTGACATTTCCCATTTCTTTTTTCTCTTTGAGATAGTGTCTCACTCTGTTACCCAGGCTGGAGTGCAGTGGTGCATTCTTGGCTCACTGCAGCCTTGAACTCCCAAGCTCAAGTGATCCTCCCACCTGAACCTCCTAAGTAGCTGGAACGAGAGGTGTATGCCACCATGCCCAGCTAATTTTTCAATTTTTTTGTAGCGATGAGGCCTCACTATATTGCCCAAGTTAGTCTTGAACTCCTGAACTCAAGCAATCCTCCTGCCTTGGCCTCCAAAGTGCTGGAATTACAGTCATGAGCCACCACCGTGCCCAGCTCCCAGTTCTTAAATATTGGCAAATGAGTTATCGTTTTTTTTCCAAGATCCTCTGTAAACCAGATGAAACGTGTGCATGCCAGATGTGTGTACACCCCCACCTTCTGCTCTGCAGACCCACTTAGTGTCTGTCCTATACGTGGGTTCAACCAGGTAACTTATTTTTGTGAGACAGAGTCTCACTCTGTCACCCAGGCTGGAGTGTGGTGGTGTGGTCTCAGCTCACTGCAAGCTCCGCCTCTTGGGTTCAAGCGATTCTCCTGTCTCAGCCTCCCCAGTAGCTGGGACTACAGGTGTGTGCCACCACGCCCAGCTAATATTTGTATTTTTAGTAGAAATGGGGTTTCACCATGTTGCCCAGGCTGGTGTCCTGACCTCAGGTGATCCACCCGCCTTGGCCTCCCAAAGTGCTGGACTACAGGCATGAGCCACAGCGCCCGGCCTCAACCAGGCAACTTCTGATGCCCCCCTAGGCTCCAAAACTGTCACTCCGGGCATGCTTGACTTTCTCTGGTGACAGTGCTGGCAGGGACTGCCCTCCCTGAGTCTAGGCGTGGTAGAAGACACACAGACCCGTCCACGCAGCCTCATTCTGTGCACACACAAGGCAGCTCTCATGATTGCATTTTCAGTTTGGGGAATTGTCCTGTTGGTAACTGTAGGCCTTAGACTTAAGGGACATTCGAGGAGGGAGTGTCACCCCTTTCGTTGTGGACACAACACCCTAAATGGCTGGCCTCAGCTTTTCCTCCCTGGCAGGCCCCATCTGTGCTGACCGCCCTGGTGGGGTTCTGAGCTGTGAACCCCTGTTCTGAGCCCCTCACTCTGCCAATGAGAAAGCGTGGCTTCCAGGTTTCTGCACGCTTCCTTACCAGCAGGGCTGTGTTTTGCTTCTAGACTGGCAGCGTTCCACAACCCTCTCACTGGTGAGCACCTCTGACAGCTCCACATCCAATCTGCCCCATTGTTGTGGCTGTGAGAGCTGTTCAGGGTCAGTGGAATGACCAATGCAGCAGATGGGCATTGGGCATACGGTTCCTGTGCTTCCACGCAGCTTACTTCCAAAGGCATGGCCATTTCACAACACGCTTCTCCTCCTGGATCTACCTGCAGCAAAGCTGGGACGATAGGCATGGATTTCCTAAGACTTGCTTTCATTTTGAAATTGTTTTTAAGATAGAAAAAGGAAAAGCAGCTCCCCACAATGGAAAAGCTACTTTGCGTCTCATCTCCAAGTGGAGCTGACCTGCATAGTCATCCCCTGGTTCCTAGGTGGGGCAGGTGCTAACTGGCGGGTGGGCAGGGATGACGCCCATAGGAATGTTGACAAACTGGGTTTTGTGAATCTCCCGAAGCTCAGAACTCTGATGGCATCGATTCTTGGTGGCTCTTCCTCCCTTCTCTTCCCTTTATCCCAAGGCCTGGCCATCAGATCCTAGAACTTGCAACTGAGAAGGGGGAGACTGGGCTTCCATGTGGAGGACACACAATTTCCTTGTGTGTCTGAGAGGGTGACTATCGGGCCTCTCCCAGAGCCTCAGAGGAAAAGGACTCACTTGTCTGTGGGTGAATTTGAAAGGAGAAGCTGGGCATACAGAGCCCAGTCCTTTGGCTCACTCTTCCTCTTGGGAGCTGACCGCCCACACACTGCTCTATCTCTTCTAGCCATGCATGTTATGGGGCCTGGTCCCCTGTGGGTGGCCCATGGTGGCCTAGAGCTGCCTCTGCCAGGGGGCACATTCGTCTAATTCCGTCATGCAGTTTTAGGCAGTCCGCTTGCCTGTAGATCGAGGCCATGTCCTCTAACGGTGGCTTTATCGGCAATAAAACTTGCAGGTTTCATCTCCCTTGTCTCATTTCCTGGGCCCTTCACACTGCAACCAGTGCCTCTGCTGGCTCCCAGGCTGCTCCGCTGGAGCTGAAAAGAATGAATACCCATCTTCAGCAACTGTATCTTTCCCCCTCTTAACTTACGCTCGGGAATCAAGCTTCCCCTAAATAATGAATTGGACTTCATTCTCTAACCGTACCGGCTCTCAAAACATTGGAAGCCAGATTTACTGGGTCCAAATGTTTATGTTTATAGTTAGTTACAGTAAAGAGACTTTGTCATTAGTAAAAGTGTTTTAATTTAAGGCAGGAAGTTGGTTATGGCTCCTTGAAGACATCTGCCTACATTGCCTGGTTTCTATCCCTGTATCTGACACCCAGAGAGCTTAATAAACATTTCTATTCCATCAATGTGGTTGATTGAATGAGCCAGGACTTTTTCCTTTATAACTCTCCAAAGCAATGAGCTCTCAGCAAAACAGGACCAACCAAGACTCAACCGAATGTTTATCCCCGGAGACTTATGATACAGATCCTACCTATTCAAACTGAATCCAGCTCTTTATGTCTTAATTACTTCTTGTTATTCTCATTTTCTTTTCCCCATTATCCTAATGTGTTTAACATGTCTGTTTATGTGTATTTTCTGTAAAGTGTGTATTGTTTAACATACACATGCTTTCAATTTATTTATTTATTTTGAGATGGAGTCTCACTGTGTCGTCCAGGCTGGAGTGCAGTGGCGTGATCTCCGCTCACTGCAACCTCCACCTCTCAGGTTCAAGCCGTTCTCCTGCCTCAGCCTCCCGAGTAGCTGGGACTACAGGCACATGCCACCATGCCCAGCTAATTTTTGTACTTTTAGTTGAGATGGGGTTTCGCTATGTTGGCCAGGCTGGTCTCATACTCCTGACCTCGTAATCTGCCTGCCTTGGCCTCCCTACATGCTGGGATTATAGGTGTGAGCCACCATGCCCAGCCTCATGCTTTCAGTTTGTATACATGATATGAGGTCATGTGTCTGCTTCTGAGTCTTCCTTTCTCTGCTCAGCACTGGTTTATCCACCCACGTTGCTTCAGGTTCATAACATCCATTGCCTAATCTTTCATGGGTCTGTCTACTTCATTGCACCTGTCCTCCCGCTCAGGTTGGACATTCAGGTTACCTCCCACTTCCCCCACCACAAATGCCAAGATCACCTGCCCACATGTTTCTCTGGACTTGAGAATTTCATTGGGACATAGAACCATAAGTGGAATTGTTGAGTCATGGGAAGGTAGCCGTATAACTTATCTTCCAAACAAGGACAACTTAGAATGAAAGGGGACAGTATTCATAGTCACGTGAGGGCAAGAGACATAAACCCAGACTGTCCCAGGTTAAAAGCTATGAGGACATGGAAATTGGTGAAGGAGTAGCAGACTGCCCTCCAGCGTGGCTCCTGTGCCCACCCTCCCCCAGCAGGGTAAGGCCCCCCACGTCTCCACCACCCATCACACTTCACGTTATCCGCCATTCCTATTTTGTACCATGATGATAACTACAAAATAGCTTTATTGTTTTAATCTGCATTCCTCTAGTTACTAACATGCTTGAGCATTTCTACCATGTTTGTTGGATTTCCTTATTTGAAAATGATTCAGTTCTTCTGCCTATTTTTCTGTTGGGATTTTCTCACTGATTTGCAAGAGTTTCATATGTTTTCTAGCTATTAATCCCCTGTCAGTTTGAAACATTCCAAGTATCCTCTCTATCCACTGTATTTTGTCCATGATGTTGTTTGTAATCAAATTCATCTGGTTTATTTTATTTTTTTATTTTATTTTATTTTATTTTTTTGAGACAGAGTTTTGCTCTGTCTGGGGCCGAAGCTGGAGTGCAGTAGCATGATCTCAGCTCACTGCAACCTCCCCCTCCTCAGTTCAAGCAATTCTCCTTCCTCAGCCTCCCTAGTAGCTGGGATTATAGGTGACTGCCAACACGCCTAGCTAATTTTAGTATTTTAGTAGAGACGGGGTTTCACCGTGTTGGTCAGGCTGGTCTGAAACTCCTGACTTCAAGCAATCTGCTTCGGCCTCCCAAAGTGCTGAGATTATAGGCGTGAGCCACCGCGCCCAGCCTAATGTCTTTCTTTTTTTTATTCTTTTCTTTTCTTTTTTTTTTTTTTTTTTCTTTGAGATGGAGTCTTGCTCTGTCATCTAGGCTAGAGTGCAGGGGGCTCGATCTCAACTCACTGCAACCTCTGCCTCCCGGGTTCAACCAGTTCTCCTGCCTATCCTCCCGAGTAGCTGAGACTACAGGTGCGTGCCACCACGCCCGGGTAATTTTTTTGTAGTTTTAGTACAGATGGGGTTTCACCATGTTAGCCAGGATGGTCTCGATCTCCTGACCTCATGATCCGCTCGCCTCGGCCTCCCAAAGTGCTAGGATTACAGGAGTGAGCCACTGCACCAGGTCTCAGCTTTGTGGGTTTTTTAAGGCTGGAGTGCAACGATATGATCTTGGCCCCCTGCAACGATTTTCCTGCCTCAGCCGCCCAAGTAGCTGGGATTACAGGCATGCGCCACCATGCCTGGCTAATTTTTGTATTTTTAGTAGAGATGGGGGTTTCTACATGTTGGTCAGGCTGGTCTCGAACTCCTGACCTCAGGTGATCTCCGCCTGCCTCGGCCTCCCAAAGTCCTGGGATTACAGGCGTGAGCCACCGGGCCTGGCCAGCTTTGTGTTTTTAACATTCATTTTTAGAAGTATTTTCTCTCCCTGCTTTTCAGAAAGATATTCTCCTTCATTTTCCTCTCTTAACATTTTAGTTTACCATCCACATTTGGGACTTTCTCTGGAAACAGAGTCCACCTTTCTGTGCAGTTAAAATTTATTTTTCTCCATACAGATAGCCAGTTTTCCCAGCTGCTTTTACTTCATGATCCACTCCTTCATTTTTTATTTATTTATTTATTTTGAGACAGAGTCTTGCTGTGTCGCCCAGGCTGAAGTGCGATGGCGCAATCTCGGCTCACTGCAACTCCACCTCCCAGGTTCAAGCGATTCTCCTGCCTCAACCTCCTGAGTAGCTGGGATTATAGGTGTGCACCACCACACTCAGCTAATTTTTGTGTTTTTAGTAGAGACAGGGTCTCACCATGTTGGCCAGGCTCCCGGCCTCAAATGATCCTCCCACCTCAGCCTCCCAAAGTGCTGGGATTACAAGCATGAGCCACCACCACCAGCCATGATCCATCCTTTTCCCATTGATTTGTGATGTCACCTTTATGGTGTATTATGTTCCCGTGTGTCCCTGGGTCTCTCTGCCGGTTCTCTGTTCTGTTCCATTGGTCTGTGCATTCTTGCATCTGTGTCTTTGCAGCAGTAGATACTAACCTCTGATGGGGCACATTTTCTCCTCATTGTTCCTCTTTTTCCACCATGGATCTTCCTGAGATTCCACTGTAAGCAAATGAATCTCATGAAGATCCCTGCAGGAGCCGCTCCACTAAATATTTCACCTTAACTTTTGTCTCTTCGTATGATGCTTATTGTTTGATTGTTAAATGTGAAGCATTCTTTATTTCATTTATTTTTTTGAGATGGAGTCTCACTTTGTTGCCCAGGCTGGAGTGCAGTGGCATGATTTCCACTCACTGCAACCTCCGCTTCCCAGGTTTAAGTGATTCTCCTGCCTCAGCCATTCTGAGTAGCTGAGATTACAGGTGTACGTCATCACACACAGCTAATTTTTGTATTTTTTAAAAATAGAGATGGGGTTTCACCGTGTTGGTCAGGCTGGTCTGGAACTCCCGACCTCAAGTGATCTACCCACCTCAGCCTCCCAAAGTGCTGGGATTACAGGCGTGAGCCGCCACGCCCAGCTAGCATTCTTTAAAAGTAAGTTTTTGTTATATAATTCAGACTGATGTTTCATTTCTACTGAGTTATAATTATCATGATCATTTTGGCCAGGTGCAGTGGCTCACGCCTGTAATCTCAGCACTTTGGGAGCCTGAGGCAGGAGGATCGCCTGAGCCCGGGAGTTCGAGGCCAGCCTGGGCAACATGGTGGGACCCGTCATCTCTATTTTTAAACTTATTGTGATTATTTAAAACATAAATCTCAGCCGGGTGCGCTGGCTCACGCCTGTCATCCCAGCACTCTGGGAGGCCGAGGCGGGTGGATCACGAGGTCAGGAGATCGAGACCATCCTGGCTAACACGGTGAAACCCCGTCTCTACTAAAAATACAAAAAATTATTCGGGTGCGGTGGTGGGCACCTGTAGTCCCAGCTACTCAGGAGGCTGAGGCAGGAGAATGGCGTGAACCTGGGAGGTGGAGCTTGCAGTGAGCTGAGATCGCGCCCCTGCACTCCAGCCTGGGCGACAGAGCGAGACTCCATCTCAATCAATCAATCAATCAATCTGTGGAAAAGTGAATGCTCTGTCATCTGGGAAGGACTCATTTGTTGCTCAAGGAGCTAGGCACACAGTCAGGACCATGGCCTGGCTTGCCTGTCGTGTGAGTAACCGGGCAGCATGGCCTTGCCATCTGCACACCCCCAGCCACTCAGGGAGTCGTACAAGAATCCTTGTTTCCATTCCAAGGCTTCTGCCAGGCAGGACCCATGGTCAGTTCACCCCTGAAGGCTCTCAAGTACCTGCTTGGCGTTCACTGGTTCCTAATTTCTGCATTGTTCTCAGCTTCTTTCCTCTCTCTCCCACCACATCCTCTGTTCTAATCCCTGACAGTTCCACTTTTATATCCATTTCCTCCTTCCCAGCCTCCAGAGCCCTCTCCCCCCGTAGCTAGAGCCAACTCAGTCCACCTGAACCCTCTGCTAGCCCCAAGGGCCGATCTGGACCCAACAGCCTTGGGCTGCAGCACTGGACACGTGTCAGGGTGGCCCGGCTTTGGCTTTGTGCGACTTCTTGTTCTCAGCTTGCTCCCTGGATCTGGTCAGAAATGTAACTAGTCTGTTTTCCCAGCCATGCATTATTTATTCTTACTAATTAAGCACACTGGATGGTCCTGATTATTGGAGCTTTGTTCTCTCCCTCACCTGGGTGCTTGCCAGGTACCTTCTTTTTTTTTTTTTTGAGGCAGAGTCTCACTCTGTCGCCCAGGCTGGAGTGCAGTGGCCGGATCTCAGCTCACTGCAAGCTCCGCCTCCCGGGTTCACGCCATTCTCCTGCCTCAGCCTCCCGAGTAGCTGGGACTACAGGCGCCGCCACCATGCCCGGCTAATTTTTTGTATTTTTAGTAGAGACGGGGTTTCACTGTGTTAGCCAGGATGGTCTCGATCTCCTGACCTCGTGATCCGCCCGTCTCGGCCTCCCAAAGTGCTGGGATTACAGGCTTGAGCCACCGCGCCCGGCCTGGGTACCTTCTTTCCGCAGATGCCCAGACCCTTGAGAACTTGGGTGGCGTTTGCTCTTCTGATTCCTTCTCCAAGGAATTAGAATCGAGGATGTGGGGGTCCTACCACCTATTGACCAACCTCCTGGATGCAGATCACCACAAACCGTAAAAATCACCTGTTCCATATTTACTGGCTCAGGTTGCTCTGAGAGGTGGATACTAATATCTCCTCCCCATGAAGGAGGAAGCAGGGGCTCAGAAGTTAAGTGGCCTACCCAAGGTGTGTGGCCAGAGGCGGGGGAGCCAGGGCTGCCCCTAGACAGCTGACTGGCAAAGCCCTCACTGCTCTCCTGCATCACAGAGCCTCACCTCCCAGGCCCCACTCCACCTTGTCCTGCTGCTGGCTGGGTGTGAAATGAGATAAGGCTATATTGAGAAGCTCAGTTCCTCCGCCCTGGACAATTACAACAATCTTCACGTTTGCCCCTTTATCCATTCATTCGACCAACGGATCGTCATTAAGCACATCATTCGTGCCAGGCAACGCTTCCACATGGCTTATTTTTTAGTTCAGCATTGACTGAGAAACGAGAGCTGTGGTTTGGATTACAGCACGCTCCTGCTCCCAAACCTTCAGCGACGTAGCTCAGGACAGGGCCGGCTGGAGCCAAGGAAGCCTGGGCAGGCTGGGCAGTCAGGGAGAAGCTGGGACCTGGAACCATGCCCATCCGTGAAGCTGGGAAGGCCGAGCACAGTGTGCAGAGGGCATGGCCAGGGCAGACTGGGGTCTGGGAGGCTCAGCAGCAGGGGGCAGGGACGGGTGGGGCATTGAAAGGGTCGCACAGGGCAGGAGGATGCAGGGCAGGGAGGAGCTGACCAGACTTAGGGAAGATCCTAGGGCCCAAGCCCCTCCAAGTCAGGGAAAGGACTCCAGATCCTGTGAGAGGTGAAAAAGAAGAGGAGGGTCCTTCCACCACAGGACCAGGCTGCTACATCTGCTTTTATAAGGCAGGTGATGCTTTATAAAAATTGAGGCAGGCCGGGCACAGTGGCTTACACCTGTAATCCCAGCACTTTGGGAGGCTGAGGCGGGCAGGTCACCTGAAGTCAGGAATTGGAGACCAGCCTGACCAACATGGAGAAACTCCGTCTCTACTAAAAATACAAAATTAGCCGGGCGTGGTGGCACATGCCTGTAATCCCAGCTACTTGGGAGGCTGAGGCAGGAGAATCACTTGAACCCGGGAGGTGGAGGTTGCAGTGAGCCGAGATTGTGCCATTGCACTCCAGCCTGGCAATAGAGTGAGACTCTGTCTCAAAAAAAAAAAAAAAAAGAAAGAAAGAAAAAGAAAAAAAGAAATTGAGGCAGAAAAGGGTACACATCGTGGCTAACATAGCAAGGGGATGGCTGCTTCAGGCAAGATGGGTCTTGAGCCCAGGGGAAACAACTTGGGTCCGAGGAGGCCTGACTCATTGAGCAGGGGCGCAGGCAGTGCTGGGGAGCAGACAGCTGATGGCTGCATCCCAGAGTCCTGTGTGGAGGATCCATAGCCCTCCAGAATCCGTTCCCCACCGCCAGTGTACCCACTACCCTCTTCTCTCCTACGCTGCGGTCATGCGGGCTTCTCCTCTCTCCCAGGCTGATCGCAGTCGCCCTGCTGCTGCTCCTGGACTTGTACTTTCCTGCAGCCCACCTCTCTACTTCCTCAACCCTACTTATCCTTTAACACCCAGTGCAAAGGCAGCAGACCAGACCTTCCCATTCTGTTTTAGCCACTCCCCTAACTTCAAGTTCTGCTCACTCGCTCACTGCTCCCTTGCCAGCTGTGCCAGGTTCCTAGGGCTGCTGTCACAAGGGACCACAAACTTGGTGGCTGAAAACAACAGAAATGTATTGTCTCTCAGCTCTGGAGGCTGGAAGTCTCCCTCTGAAATCCACAGGGCAGGATGCTTCCTTGCCTTCTTCAGCTTCTGTTGGCCCCAGGCATTGCTTGGCTTGTGGCAGCATCACTGTCATCCCTGCCTCTGTGGTCACAGCCTCATCTTCCCTCTGTGTCTCTTCTGTCCTTAGGGGAGCACCAGTCCTATTGGATTAAGAGCCCACACTACTCCAATGTGACCTCAAACTAATTACATTTGCAATGATCGTATTTCCAAATAAGGTCACATTAGGAGGTACTGGGGGTTAGGACCTCAACATATATTTCTGGGGGACAAAATTCACCCCATAACACCTGCTATTAGAGTTAGCTGTACACAGGTCTGCATCCTTCACGACAGGTCTTCATCCTTCACAGCCTACCATTCAGTGGTTTTGGAATGAGACAGACCTGGGTTTGCCACTCACCCTTTGTATAAACTGGAGCAAGATTCCCAAGCAATCTGTCCTTTCCCATCTGTAAAATAACCACAACACCCAGAGTCACTGTGCTACTCATTAGAGTCAATTCATGCACCTGGAGAGTGCCCAGGAAATGTTATCATAACAATAATACAATAAACTAATACATTTATTAAAACAAATCAAAATCATAATTAATAACATTAATCCAATTAATAAATAAAACAATAATTAATATTGTGTGTTGAACATAGCAGATGCTCAATAAATAAACGTTAGTCACCATTTCCTCTAATAGGTATGTACTAAACTGGCCGGCTGGCAGAACACTGGAGCTAAGGAGCTTTTCCAGAGGGAGGGGGAAGCGGTGGCCGACAAGCCCTGGAGGCGCCATCCATCCCCTGCATCGCGAGAATTGCTGAGGTGACTACGTGGCGCTGCCCATTCTTGCCTGGGTGGCAGGAAGATCCTGGTTCCCACTCCCACACCACAGAATCCTGGCTGGCTCTGTGGAAATGTGACGGTGGAACAGGCAGAGACTCCACACCCTGCTCTGTTCTCTAAGGCTGTGTGTGGGTGTGTGGGTGTGTGCGTGTGTGCGTATGTGCGTGTACGTATGTGTGCGTCTGTGTGTAAGGGCTTGGAAGACAGAGGCCAGAAGAGCCAAGAGTCCTTCCAAAAGGATCTGTTTCAGGCTGGAATGAAAGACGGCAACCAGAGCATGCCCTCCGGCTCTGCAGGCCTTCCTGGTTTCTGTGGAGAACCAGATTCTCCTGTGGAAAGAGGGTGGGTGGCAGACGCAGCCAAGCATTTGGAATCAGAGACCTGCGTCTGAAACAGAACTCTACCTTTGACAAGCTGGGTGACCTCAGTGACCACAGCTTTCTCTCAAAGTGGGGCCGATAAAATCTGCCCTATCAAAGAAGAACATGATACAAGTGCCAGCTATTAATATTTATGTCTCATTGTTGCCAACCCTTGAAGATACATTTCCAAAGCCCATCCAAGTTTACAAAGTACTGTCACAGCTTTGCTTTGTTTTGATTTTCATTTAGACAACGTAAAAAACAAAACTAAACCTTTTAATTACTATTAGAAAGAAGGGAATATGTCTAAGGTTTAGTATTCATCTGCAGTGGGATCAAACTTGGCCTCCTTTCTCCTCTGCATATTTTATGAACATCCAAAAATGTATGCTTCTATTTTGAGGGATTTCCTCTTCTTCTTTATTTGCTTCTTTATTTTTCTTTTTCATTTTTCTGACCCTATGTGTTATATTGAAGAGTTTCTTCTTCTTTTTATAATACATTTCATTTATTTATTTATTTATTTATTTGAGACGGAGTTTTGCTCTGTCACCCAGGCTGGAGTGCAGTGACACGATCTCGACTCACTGCAACCTCTGTCTCCTGGGTTCAAGAGATTCTCTTGCCTTAGACTCCTATGTAGCTGGAACTACAGGCATGTGCCACCACTCCCAGCTAATTTTTTCTTTTTTTTTTTTTAGTAGAGACAGGGTTTCACCATGTTGGTCAGGCTAGTTTCAAACTCCTGACCTCAAATGATGAGGCCACCTCAGCCTCCCAGAGTGCTGGGATTACAGGCATGAACCACCACGCCCAGTGAGTTTCCTCTTCTTAAGAGCAAACTCAGACCCAGCATATGCCCTCATTAGACTTTAAACAAGACAAATCCTTCCATAGTAGACACTAATCATCATTTACTTGAGGTTTATAGAGAAATTGTTTTAAGGTGACACACCAAAGTGGGATGCAGGTTTTTAGGAAAGAAGATAGTGATGGAATTTTATCCAGAAATCACAGGTCTAAGGGACAGACATCATTGTAGCAGATCAACACAGACACACTGCAAAACATGAGTAGTTTGACCCGGCGCGGTGGCTCATGCCTGTAATCCCAGCACTTTGGGAGGCCGAGGTGGGCAGATCACAAGGTCAGGAGATTGAGACCATCCTGGCCAACATGGTGAAACCCCCATCTCTGCTAAAATAGAAAAAATTAGCTGGGCATAGTGGCGCAAGCCTGTAATCCCAGCTACTCGGGAGGCTGAGGCAGGGGAATCTCTTGAACCCGGGAGGCAGAGGTTGTAGTGAGCCGAGATCGTGCCACTCTACTCCAGCCTGGTGACAGAGCAAGACTCCATCTCAAAAAAAAAAAAAAAAAAAAAAAAGAAAAGTAGTTTTATTATTAAATTTAAACTTTCCAGCAAAGCCAGTGAGGGCAATGGATAAGATGCACATAGATAACCAGAGAGAGGTACAAAGTGTGATGAGGTCAGAGAATAAATAGCTCACATTCTTTGAGGGTAGTAAGGAGAGTACCTAAAGTCTTTCTTCTGATGTGGGAGAGATCAGAGCCCAGATAAAGGGAAGGGAATAAACTATGACAAGCTGGTGATCTGAGGTAGAAAAGCAAGTTTCTTTTTTTTTTTTAAGACAGAGTTTTGCCCTTGTTGCCCAGGCTGGAGTGCAATGTGCGATCTTAGCTCACTGCAACCTCTACCTCCTGGGTTCAAACAATTCTCCTGCCTCAGCCTCCCAAGTAACCGGGATTACAGGTGCCCACCACCACGCCTAGATAATTTTGTATTTTTAGTAGAGATGGGGTTTCACCATGTTGCCCAGACTGGTCTCGAACTCCTAGGCTCAAGTGATCCTCCCACCTCGGCCTCCCGAAGTGCTGAGATTACCGGTGTGAGCCACTGTGCCTGGCCAGGGTGAATATTTTCACCCTGTAATTTTTGTTCCCTTTTATTGTCCTGTACTTGTCTGAATCCCCTACCCTGCTCCATACATACATACTAGCTACTAGAAAGTATAAAAGAGTAGGAAATAAATGTCTTAAATCTTTCCAGATTAACAAATTTGTATTGAGCTCTGATAATTCTAATGAATCACTGAGCAACACCAAAGTTTGAAAATCGTAGATCTCACTTGAGAGATTAACTTTGAATGTGTTGCTCCTGGTTTTGCAATCACCTGACAGGTTCTTCCTGTCTGCTGCACAGACAAAATTAATCCATTGAGACCATGGCATTGCAGTAAAGAAGGAGTTTAATTGATTTGAGACTGGCCATGCCACATGGAAAAAGAGACACTACTCAATCTCCCCAGAAATTCGGAAGCTAGTACAGTTTGGAGGCAAGTACAGTTTAGTGGGCAGGGAGCTAAGGAAGGGAGAATGCTGATTGGCTGGGGATGCAATCACAGGGGAGTGGAGAACAGCCGTCTTGTGCTAAGTCCACTTCAGGGTGGACCCCCAGAGGAGTTGCTGGTCTGGCTGGGGCCATCTGGTAGTCAGCAATGCAAAAGCCTGAAAAGACATCTCAAAGGGCCAGTCTCAGGTTCTACAATAGTGATGTCATTTATAGGAGTAATAGGGAAGTTGCAGATCGTGTGACCTCCGGAATAATGGCTGGGAGTCATTTTTTTTTTTAATTAGAAAAAGTATTTATTTCTGCTCCTTTCATACATCTTATTGTTCAGGAAGCGGTCTTACATACATATCTGAAATAATCTACCATCACACACTCTAGTTAAAGGCAAAACACCATAGGTAAACCTGGTCAGCTGTCCAGAGTTCTCAGCTTATGGAATCTTGCTTCTTGATTTTATGTTAATTTCTGAACATCAGAAACATCATCTCCAAAAAGTGTTAAGGGGGTTGTAAAAAATAATCCCTTTATTTGATATTATCATTGTAAATATGGAGCATCTTTTCTTTAAGAAATGAAAAACTAAGAAGAAAATGCTACTCAACATCGTTGGTACAGCAATAGGTCAGCAGGAAAAAAAAAGACTGTGATAAACTTGCCTCTTTAATACCAAGAAGGAACTCTAGTCCAAGCTTCAATACGCTTCCTGTTTTTTCACTAGGTATTTCTTTTACTGCTGCTCTTCATTCTTTTCCACATTTCATATTAGAGAATTGGACAGTCTTTAAACTTCGTTGACAGGAGCAAATCCAATACCCAGTGAGTTCTTCTCAAAGGCACTCTAACCCATCAGATAGCCCGGCAGTTTCATTCTCATGAATACTCTAGTCATGAAAAAACTCAATAGGACACAAATGAATCCAATGAATAGAAGAAGAAATCTACTGAGTTTTGGGATATTTGGTGCATTCGATCAGTCCAGGAATATGAAACCTAAACCTCCCATTGTAAACAGGAAGCTGGATGCAAGTCCTTGCATAATATATTGTTCATTTACTCTGTAGGCCAAGAAAGCTACTGGGCTCTGATGCCCGTGTTCATCGGTCATAGAGCCAACACTTGGAGGTTCAACAATAACATCATAAATTATTCCTCCAGTGACCAGGAAGTAAGACACCACCACTAGAGCATACACAATCATGGCCGACGCCACGTGCAGCCAGGGCGGCTTCTTCAGCTTCAGGTTGGGACATTCGAGCACTAAGAATAGGACTCGGTACAAAGTCTCCATGCTGGTGGCAGCAAGGGCGGCTGGTAGTCATTTAACTATGCTTACATTTTAGCAGAGTTCAGGCCCCTCTCATCCTCCTAACCTGGTGGTTACTTTTACAAGGGTGGTTTAGTTTTGGGGAAGGGGCATTATCATTTAAACCATAAACTAAATGTGTTAGCTTGACCCAAACCCGGGAATGACCAAAGGCAGTTTGGAGGTTAAAGGCAAGATGGAGTTGGTTAGATCAACAGATCTCTTGCACTGTCATAATTTTCTCATTGTTTCAATCTTTTCGAAGGCGGTTTCAATTCAATTAAGATACGAAATAAAAACTGTCCAGACATTGAATCTTGGACATACGCTCATCTTAGTGCCTTGGCATTTGCTCCTCCCCCTGTTGGGACACGCTTCCCCTGGGGTATTTAATGGCTCTCTCTCAATTCCTTCAGGGATCTGTTAAATGCGGCTTCCTCAGAAAGCCTTCCTTGCTCACCCTATTTGAAACAGTGCTCTCATCAACTCCAACCCTTTCTTCTGCTCCAACGTCTTCAAAACACTTAATTCTACCCAACGTTAGAGTACACAGCAATTTGTTCATACATTTATGGTATTTTTGCTTGTTAGAACATACACTCTATGGGCACCCACTTTACCTGGCACACTGAAGGCACTCAATAAATATTAGCTGAATGAATGAATGATTGGATGAGTGAATGAATGACCATTTGGCTTATCACATAACTCTACATGTGATTGGCTAAACAGTCTTGCTGAGGTCCAGGAAACAGAGAACTAGTAAGGAAAGAGGCTCTCCTCTCACCTGCAGGTCACGTAGGTCACCAGGCAGAGGCATAGCTGCCTCTACTGCTAGAAGGAACATCTTTTGTTTGCTAATTACATACAAGAAACTCCACTTTTGGCTGGGTGTGGTGGTTCATGCCTGTAATCCCAGCACTTTGGGAGGCCAAGGCGAGAGGATCACTTGAGCCCAGGAGTTCAAGACCATCCTGGGCAACACAGAGAGATCCCATCTCTACGAAAAATACAAAAATTAGCCAGGTTTGGTGGTGTGTGCCTATCGTCTCCACTACTCGGGAGGCTGAGGTGGGAGGATCACTTGAGCCTGGCAGGTAGAGGCTGCAGGGAGCCGAGATCACACCACCGCACTCCAGCCTGGGTGACAGAGTGAGACCCTGTCTCAAAAAAAAAAAAAAAAGAAAAGAAAAGAAAAAGAAAAAGAAACTCTACTTTCTGTAAATCATGAATGCAGATACTTTATAATAGCTATACTTGTCAATATTTTCAAAACCTAATTGGGGCTTATGGATTAAAAAGTATATTAGCTGAAAACATTCTGACTCAACACAACAATTATACCCAGTAGCATTAGAGGAGAAGCACTTAATGATAAATTATGCTTGTGGCTAACAGAGCATTTGCACTAAATGGGTAACATTTTCATTTCCTGTTTCAGTTTCCACATCGTTTGTAGAGAGCTTTATTACATACACCCCAAACCTAAGTGAAAGGTTGAGCCCGTAAATTAGGATTCTGACTTCCCCATTTACTCCAAACTCTTCAATGGCTTATTTTCTATTTCTATAAAAGCCAGAGATCAAGAATTCACGCAAAAGGGGATTTAGGAAATATTAATTCATCTCCCTTAGGGAGCCCAGTGCCAAAAGACCAACCACAAAGTTAAAAAATAGTGATACATTGCAGGGAGGCAGTGGTGAACAGAAGACGGAGACAAGGACAAAGTGATGACAAGAAGAGAGGAACTGATTTTTTTTACAGACGCTAACAACATAAGGAAACATGTTAGCTCCCTCTTTCTAAAAGGTAAAGAAGGACAACTATGAAATTAATTGTTCTGTTAGTGGACTATCAAGGCAATTAAGTCTTGTTCTATTCAGTATATTTCCTCCTCAAATCATAACACATATTGAAATGTGGAGAGTTGGAGTCACGGTGTAAGAGTCTTATATTTTCCGTGGGCTGTGTGAAGGTGATAGCATTTTGCACATTCCGCTGGTAGCACGTATCTTGCTGCCCTGTAATGTTTGTTTACATTTATATGCACCATGGTGGATTATGACCTCCTGCGGGGCTGGGCCTCTGGACTCATAATCCTCTGCACACTAGTACAACCCATTAAACATTTCGTAGATCAACTATGAAGCAGGTGCACCTTTGCCCTACGGTTCCTTAAAACTCATTCAATATTCAATTAAATCCAGAAGGTCTAGCAAATTCTTAGTACAGCAATGAAATCTGGTAGTTTGTCAAGAGTCAACTGGTGTTCAGTTGTTTAAAAAAAATAGATTAGAGTTACTCAAAAATTTTCTATGGGAGGCTGAGGAGGGAAGATTACTTGAGCCCAGGAATTCAAGGCTGCAGTGAGCTATGATCACACTACTGCACACCAGCCTAGGTGACAGAGCGAGACCCTGTCTCTTAAAAAAAAAAAAAAAAAAAAAAAAAAAGGCTGGGCACGGTGGCTCAAGCCTGTAATCCCAGCACTTTGGGAGCCCGAGACGGGCGGATCACGAGGTCAGGAGATCAACACCATCCTGGCTAACACGGTGAAACCCCGTCTCTACTAAAATACAAAAAAAAAATTAGCCGGTCGTGGTGGCGGGCGCCTGTAGTCCCAGCTACTCGGGAGGCTGAGCCAGGAGAATGGCGTGAACCCGGGAGGTGGAGCTTGCAGTGAGCTGAGATCTGGCCACTGCACTCCAGCCTGGGTGACAGAGCGAGGCTCCGTCTCAAAAAAAAAAAAAAAAAAATCTCTGAAAGTGGAATGAGAGATTTTGTAGTGAATAGAATGTTAAGTAAATATTTGAGAAATATATTGAAAGTGTGATAGGAGAAATTTAATTTTCACAGATAAAATAAGCTTCTCAATGACAAATAACTTTGCAAAAAATTTGTTGGCACAATAGCACTCAAATGTGTATCCACTTTCCTGTATTCACTAATAGTTTACTGTTTTTCTTTTCTGGTTTTGTTTTTTTGTTGTTGTTTGTTTATTTGTTTGTTTAGACAGGGTCTCCATCTGTCGCCCAGGTTGGAATGCAGCAGCACAATCTTAGCTCACTGCAGCCTCGACCTCCTGGGCTCAAATGATCCTCCCTCCTCAGCCTCCCCAGGTAGCTGGGACTGCAGGTATGCACCATCATGCCTGGCTAATTTTTTTGTATTTTTAGTAGAGACAGGGACTTACTCTACTTACTCTACTCCATGTTGCCCAAGCTGGTTTTGAACGCTCAAGTGATCCACCCACCTCAGCCTCCCAAAGTCAGAGACCACAGGCGTGAGCCACTACACCTGGCCCTGGTTTTCAAATACTTAACTGCTTCCCCAGGTGGAAATTCTAAGGATCAGTATTGACCCATTCACTCATTTACTCATCGATTCACTTAACCAGTATTTATCGAGTTCTCACCATGTGTCCAAGCACTAAGGATATTTTAGTGTATGAATATAGACATGCCATTGTGGAGCTTAGAGTTATCAAACCAATACATAAACAGTCAAAACATTTCAGCTGTGATAAGAAGATGTATTTGTTGTACATGGTGCTAGAGTTATTATAAGGGAGATTTGCTTTAAGCTGGGTCCTCAAGGGAAGCTCCCTAGAAGAAATGATGAATAAACTAAGATCTGGAGGATGGTAGATGAACCAGGGCAACAGAGGAGGGAAGAGCGATGCAGGCACAAGAGAAGCCAAAGTTTCTGGGGTGGGACGCAAAACCAGTGGGGCAGAGGCTGGAGACCGTGCCAGTGCATAGGGGTTATGGAATTTGACTTATCCTTGGAAAATGGGAAGTCACTGAAGTGCTTTAAGCCAGAGAGGAGATGGGTTGAGCTGTGGTAAGATCCGATTTGCCTTCCCCAAGATGCTCTGATCCTGTGCAGAGGAAATATTAAGGGGCAATTGAATTGGATTAGGAGCTAGATGACTTGGACAGGAGACTTGAGGGAGGCCTAATGTCCCCCAATCCCACAAAGAGTGGCTCCTTCTTAGCAAAAGTCAGTGTTTTGCTGCAAAATTAAAATAATAGCTGAAAATGTATTTCCCAACTTATAGGAAGATGGAATGCCAGCCACATTGAACCCAAATGATTTTTTAAATGTAATTGTTCCTCCACAAAGCCTACAAGCTTCTCAAAGGCAGGAAACGTATGTTATTATTCATTGTGTCTTCAGGCCCAACATACCAGATAAACTGAATAAATGATTGTCAAATACATGACGAAAGCACGGTGTGTTTGTTTGCTAGGGCCACCATAACAAAGTACCACAGACCAGGTGGCTGAAACAATAGAAATGTATTTTCTCATCTTCTAGGAGGTAGAAGCCTGGGATCTGCTGGGTGCAGTGGCTCACACCTATAATCCCAGCACTTTGGGAGGCCAAGGAGGGAGAATCACTTGAGGCCAGGAGTTTGAGACCAGCCAGGAAAACATAGCTAGACTCTGTCTCTGTTTTTTTTTAAAAAGAAGATCGAGGTGTGGACGGGGCTGGTTCCTCTTGCAGTCTGAGGGAAGGATCTGTCCCAGGCCTCTCTGCCCCGTGGATGGCTGCTCTTTCATTGTCTTCTCATTCTCTCCCTCTATGTATGTTTCTGGGCCCACATTTCCCCTTTTATGACACCAGCCGTTTTGGATTAGAGCCCACTCTACTGACCTCATTTTAAGCTTGACCGCCTCTGTATAGACCCTATCCCAATCCAAATAAGGCCACATTCTGAAGTATTGGGTGTTAGGATTTCAACATAGGAATTTGAGGAGATAACATTTAGCACATAATCCATGGGGCTGTGCATTTTTTGTAGCTGGGCGGTGTTAGAAGAAGCCCTTTCAATGTGGCAGCCTGTGCTAGCAGCCAGCGGGCCCCCTCGTGGGCCAAGCTTGAGTGGAGTTGGTGGTGGGTAGGGCAGGGCGTAGAACATGCCTTTACCTGGTCTCTTCAAAGCCCATCTCATTTTCTTTCTTTCCTCTTTTTTTTTTTTTTTCCAGATAGAATTTCGCTCTGTTGCCCAGGCTGGAGTGCAATGGTGCTATCTCAGCTCACTACAACCTCTGCTTCTCGGGTTCAAGCAATTCTCCCATCTCAGCCTCCCGAGTAGCTGGGATTACAGGCATGCACCACCACACCCGGCTAATTTTGTATTTTTAGTACAGACAGGGTTTCACCATGTTGGCCAGGCTGGTCTTGAACTTCTGACCTCAGGTGATCCGCCCTCCTCAGCCTCCCAAAGTGCTGGGATTACAGGCGTGAGCTACTGCACCTGGCCCCATCTCATTTTCTGGAAAAGGCCCGAGCTAAGTAGATAGATTTTCCGAATTCTTAGAGGTTGAATTGTATTTCCCACCAAAAAAAAAAAAAAAAAAAATTCCTCTATTGAAATCCTAATTTCCCCAATACCTAGGAATGTGACTGTATGTGGAAATAGGGTCTTTAAACAGGTAATTAAATTAAAATTAGGTCATTAGTTGTGCTCTAATCCAATATGGCTCGTGTGTTTAGAAGAGGAAATCTGGACAGATGGGTGCAGGCATGTGAAGACACAGGCGGAAGACGGTCATCTGCAAGCCGAAGTGAGAGACCTCAAAAGAAACCAACCTTGCCGACACCTTAATCTCAGACTTCTATTTGACAGAGTGATGAGAACATCAATTTCTGTTGTTTCAGCCACCAGTCTGTGGAATTGTGTTATGATGGCCCGAGTAAACTAACACACAATCCAAACTGGCTAGCACTCCTATTCTCAAAGCCCAGGTTTCACCCAATAATTCCAAACTATGGTTCGCTTCTTTTTTTTTTAAATGATTATTATTATTTTTTGAGATGGAGTCTCACTCTGTCGCCCAGGCTGGAGTGCAGGGGAGCAATCTCAGCTCACTGCAACCTCTGCCGCCCAGGTCCAAGCACATCTTCTGCCTCAGCCTCCCGAGCAGTTGGGATTATAGGCGCCCGCCACCACAACTGGCTAATTTTTGTAGTTTTTAGTAGAGACGGGGTTTCACTATCTTGGCCAGGCTGGTCTTGAACTCCTGACCTCGTGATCTGCCTGCCTTGGCCTCCCAAAGTGCTGGGATTACAGGCGTGAGCCACGGCGCTCGGCCGTTTCACTTCTTATTAATCACGACCAATGTTTCCTGAGCACTTACCACATGTCAGACACGGTATTAAGAATGTTATCAGTGTTATTTACTTAACCTGTGCAAATAGAGATAGGGACTGTTACGATCTTAATTTTTATAGAAAAGAAACCTGAGAGTAAGAGACCTGAAGAAACTTGCCTGAGGTCATCCAGAAGGAAGAATAAAGAGTCAAGGTGTCTCCAAGGCAATGCCCTTCCACCCCCAGCACCTCTGAGCTGGCCTGAGAACATGTTCCAGGAGGAAAAGCCTCACTTCACGGTGGGGTCTGGGGCACAGTCAACGATCTGGGGGCTTAGGTGATGAAGTGAAGGTATCTCTTAAAACAACTTTTCTAGTTTCTCGGGTCGGCTTCTGACTCTAGGTTCTTCTTAATTCTTGCAGAAACCATAACCCCTCTATTAACAGTATTAAGACTATGCCATGCCGGCCGGGTGCAGTGGCTTATGCCTGTAATCCCAGCACTTTGGGAAGCCCAGGTGGGCAGATCACGAGGTCAGGAGATCAAGACCATTCTGGCTAACATGGTGAAACCCGTCTCTACTAAAAAAAAAAAAAAAAAAAAAAATACAAAAATTAGCCGGCCATGGTGGCGGGCGCCTGTAGTCCCAGCTACTCAGGAGGCTGAGGCAGGAGAATGGCGTGAACCAGGGAGGCAGAGCTTGCAGTGAGCCGAGATCACGCCACTGCACTCCAGCCTGGGCGACAGAGCAAGACTCATGCCTGTAATCCCAGCACTTTGGGAGGCCGAGGTGGGCAGATCACGAGGTCGGGAGATCGAGACCATCCTGGCTAACACGATGAAACTCCGTCTCTACTAAAAATACACACACACACACAAAATTAGCCAGGCGTGGTGGCGGGCGCCTATAGTCCCAGCTTCTCGGGAGGCTGAGGCAGGAGAATGGCGTGAACCCGGGAGGCGGAGCTTGCAGTGAGCCAAGATCTTGCCACTGCACTCCAGCCTGGGCGATAGAGCCAGACTCCATCTCAAAAAAAAAAAAAAAAAAAAAAAAAAAAAAAATAGGCCGGGCGCGGTGGCTCAAGCCTGTAATCCCAGCACTTTGGGAGGCCGAGACGGGCGGATCACGAGGTCAGGAGATCGAGACCATCCTGGCTGACACAGTGAAACCCCGTCTCTACTAAAAAATACAAAAAAACTAGCCGGGCGAGGTGGCGGGCGCCTGTAGTCCCAGCTACTCGGGAGGCTGAGGCAGGAGAATGGCGTGAACCCGGGAGGCGGAGCTTGCAGTGAGCCAAGATCACGCCACTGCACTCCAGCCTGGGCAGCAGAGCGAGACTCTGTCTCAAAAAAAAAAAAAAAAAAAAAAAAAAAACCGAGAGATCATCAAATCACAAAGAAATGGGGGAATGTGGAATCTGTCCTTGATGACTGCCACTGAATATTCACACTAACGTCACAGTGAGGTCCCTGTTCATTTGTGCAAGAGAATACGTACGAACATTTAGGCGGAACATACTCAGAGTAGAGTACACAGACCTCTCCTTCCTATTCAGGCCTTCAGCTGGCATTAGGGGTTTGAGACCTTGGAATGCTGACAAAGAGAACCTCACTTTAAAAGCCTGTTTCCAAAAGGGTGGCACACGGGACAGGATGAAGTGTTTAATCTCACGAAATATTGAACTCTAGAGTATAAATCTGCCCATATCACTAGAGATGAAAGAGTTATTCCTGTTTTTATGTCTAATTGTGGAACAGGTGAAATTTGCATTTCCCTAGAATCACTGCCCCTGTTGATGGTTGCAACATACAGTATTGAGGAACAGCAAATCATACTCTAAGAGGCAGCAGTCCCCTATGTCCTGCCGTTTTCCGTGTTTCTGCCTTCTATAGACACCCTTGGCACCACTCAGAAATGTTTGAGACTTTATGGAGAAAGAAGACTGGTGAGAATTTCCCCGTACTTGGAAGGGTTAAGCACTGAGTCAATCTACAGCAAGTGGCACACCCAGTTTGAGGTCCACGAGGGTGAAGTAATTTATCTGTGAGTCATATCACTGAATACACTGTTCTATAGAATGTTGGTTAGCAACTCACTTCCAAACATCGCGGCCCATGGTTCTGTTAGACATAACATTTGAAAGTGAGATGAGTTGCTCATTTTGGTTTAGCAATAGGCAATGAAATGAATCTGGCATTGAAACGGACGTGGGTTTTTACAATGGGTTTAGACTCTGAAAAGAAGTGCCGTGTTGCATGATTCCATCTTCGCACTAAGCATGAAAGCCGGAGAAGGACCATCCGGTGCTCCTGGTGGAAAGTGTCTCGGGACACTGCCTGTGAGGTTTTCAGGATTGGAAAAAGAAGAGGAAAGGAAACCCAGCCCCGTGGTTTTCTTGTTTTATAATGCGGCCATTTCAGAGGCTGTGACTATAGGATTAAATGCTTAGCACTTGGCAGGACTTTATACTGACTGGTGTTTAAAACTTAAAATTCAGTTATTCCAACCACAGATACTATTAAAAGAATTCTGGAGTCAAGAGGAATGAGCAGGCAAGAGGGTGAGGGTGTGTCTATGGCTGGAAGAAAGGGGTGATGAGTTGCTGTTTTGTTGCTAGGCAATAGGCTTTATGTGACAACAATTCCTTTCCTCTAAAGAACTAGAGTGTTCTTTTTGTTTAATGAAAGCAGTAGATTTTCTTGGTACAAGAGGTACCCATTGAGTTTACGTGAATACGTGGTATTATAGTAAACAGTGCTTATGAAAGGGAATGCTATTCTAGTTTTGAATTCTTTTGTTTTACGTTGCCACCTCTAGAAATCATTTGCCTGAGGAGATATGGTTTTTTCCTTTTCTCAAATGATTTCTATTGTTTGGCTTGTCTGACTGTAAACCTCTAAATTACCCCCAACTGAGTTATGAATGTGCTTCCGAACTTCTCAACAGATAGCGTGTTTGTGTTTGGGGATGTTAGAAGATTTGCTTTTATAATTTCAAACTAGTTAACAAATCCTGTTGTAAATATGTTATGGTATCTTCTATATTTCTTCTTTTATTGACCCTATTATAATGTAAAATGTTGTCGACTGCTTATGGTCACAGTAAGACAGGGCCATATATCTCTTGCATCCTTACAGCCTTAATACCAATCTAACGTAAAACTTGGAATATAATTCATATTAATAAATGAATGGTTGTTGAATAAATGAATGAATGGATGCACAAGTGATTAATGTAGTGTTGCATTTTCCAGTGACATGGATTTATTTATTTATTATTTTGTTTTTGAGATGGAATCTCGCTCTATCTCCCAGGCTGGAGGGCAGTAGAGTGATCTCAGCTCACAGCAACCTCTGCCTCCCCTGCCTCTCGGGTTCAAGCGATTCTCCTGCCTCAACCTCCCGAGTAGCTGGTATCACAGGTGTCTGCTACCATGCCCTGCTAATTTCTGTATTTTTAGTAGAAGATGAGGTTTCATCATGTTGGCCAGGCTGATCTCGAACTCCTGACCTCAAGTGATTCACCTGCCTCGGCCTCCCCAAGTGCTGGGATTACAGGCGTGAGCCACTGCGCCCGGACTGATATTCTTTTATATTTCAGAGACCGTGGAGTTAATTCTAAAATGGAAAATACTTAAGCCTGAATACTGGCCCATAGGTTTACTATTTTTCTCTCAGGTAATGTCTTCTCCTTCAGCAGCATTAGAACTTTGCTAACATGCCATCTAAAAATGTAATCCCCAAGCTGGGTGCGGTGGCTCACACCTGTAATCCCAGGGAGGCCGAGGCAGGCGGATCACCTGAGGTCGGGAGTTTGAGATCAGCTTGACCAACACGGAGAAACCCCGTCTCTACTAAAAATACAAAATTAGCCAGATGTGGTGGCAGGCACCTGTAATCCCTGCTACTTAGGAGGCTGAGGCAGGAGAATGGCTTGAACCCAGGAGGCGGAGGTTGCAGTGAGCCGAGATCGTGCCATTGCACTCCAGCCTGGGCAACAAGAGTGAAACTCCGTCTCAAAAAAAAAAAAAAAAAGTACCCCCAAGAACAGGAAGAAGTGTCCTGGAGGTCTTTTTATTTTCAACAGTATAGAAGAATCTTTGGATGAACTTTGTCTCCTAGGTTTTGGAGAATTAAAATGCCTCCCTTATCCCATCCCTGCCACACTCTAGGACATTGATTCAAGTTCCCAAAGAATAGTGGTTAGCTTGCTGTATGCCAGCTACTATTCATAGCCCCTTTAACCCTCACAACTACACTATGAAGTGGATGCTACTATTGTCCACTTCATGGGGAACAAAACTGAGGCACAGAGAAGTTAGCTTGCCTCAAGATTCTGGATCTACTGAGATGGGAAGCAGAAGACTAGTTCCAGAATTCACTCCTAACCCTACTACAACACAGGCTCTCAAACAGAGAAGGGAAAGGAAGTTCTGGTGTTTGCACTCTCCTTGACGTTGTGCTGGTCTGGTCTGGACATGGACCAAGGTTCAAGGGCCTTGCACACGTAAGTGAGTGCAGATGCCCGGCCCGGCCCCAGGACTCCCTTGTCTTTATCTGGGGCCATGCTGAGGCCTCCCTGGCTTGACTTGAGGCCACCTCCAGACCCTGAAAACTTGGGACTGGCCTTGGAGAACGGGGCAAAACACACTGACACCAACTGCACCCACCATAAGGAGGTACATTCTCTGCAAGGGCAAGCCTGGGGATGCACCTAAGTAGACTAGCAGACACTCATTACAGAGAGAATGTTCTGGCACTTTGGCCCTGCCAAAGGCTGCCAGAACACAGAAGGCCCTTTCTTCCAAGGGACTGAAGGAGGAGCAGGCACACACCATATGCCTCACTCACCACACACAACCCCACACCACATAGCACACACACGTGCACTCTCATACCACACTGACCCCTCATCACACACACACACCCATACACCCTCATATGTCACACACACCACACACAGATATACCACATGCACCCCCATACACCCCCACCACACACACACACACCACACACCATGTACACACACAGTACAACATTCACACTCACACACCATATGCCACACATGTATACTTTACACATATACACACCTCCACACACACACCACACACCATGCACACACACGGTACACCATACACACACCACACACTATGCACACACCATGTACCACACACATACCCCCCCAACATCACGTGAACACTACGCTCCCTCCCCCATACCACACACACGCACACGTACCATGCACACACACCCACCACGATGTGCTGTTACTTAACAGGTTTGCCTTCCCACAACTCTCCTTTATCAGCAAGCCCTTCTGGAGGCGCAGCCCACACCTGCATTCCAAAGACGGTAAATCCCTTCCCTGCCCGATGAAAGGCCCCTCCCACAATGAGTCACAGAAACTGCAGCCGAGCAGGCAGTGGTGGGCTCCACCCTTCTCGCAGGAAGTGAGAAAGAGTAAATATGTAGTTTTTCTTTGAGGGTCAATGCACATGTTAAATGGATGATTAAGAAGACAGAGAGCTGCTTAAAAGGTCATGGGAGAAGTACAATGTCTGGGGACTTGGCAGTAGCCTGACAGAGACCGCAGGATTCCTATAGAGTCTTTTATGGACAGGGCTCTGAAATTCCAGAGCCTGCAGGAGGTGCCTTCCCCTTTGACTCGGCGGGGCTCTACCGTCAAGAATGCACTGAGCGTTGGGTGCACTTGGGATACCTGAGCTGTGGGGCCAGAGAGGCAGCCCTAGGGGAGAATTCCGGAGTTGGGGCTGGGTTCTTTCAGCATAAAAAATCAAAGTGTCACTTCTTTCATGAACCTCCCAGCAAGGTCTTCCCTGAAGACCTTGAACAGGTGTTCTTAAACAAGTGTTCCTTTATGCAACCTTAGGACACAAGCAAAGGCCAGGGAAGCTGGGGTCTGAGAGGCCGTGGAGCCATTGGGATAATAGTGACCGTTCCGCTACCATTCAACGGGGCCTCTGATGAATCATGCTGGGGGCAAGGACTCCAAATCATCAGTTCTACTCTATACTCAAATCAGTAGGCAGTTCAGACAGTCTTGGGTGGTTTGGGCAAATGAACGTTCCACTTAGAATCTGTCCAGAAAGACAAAGGGACTGCCTAACAAACAGCTCAAGGACTGTAGGAAACCAATGATCATCCAAGGCTCAATTGTACAGTGTAAACCAAAAAGTATCTGAGACAGATCTCAATCAACTGAGAAGTTTATTTTGCCAAGGTTAAGGACAGGGCGGAAGAAACACGGAATCACAGAAACAGTCTGTAGTCTGTGCCATTCTCCAAAGATGATGTTGAGGGCCTCAATGTTTAGAGGGGAAAAGTGGGCTGCAGAGGAAAGAGGAAGGGCATGGGAATCTACTTGTTGCAAGGGAAAGGGAGCAGGAAGAGGAACAATCAGTTCTGTTTCCTCTAGCAGTCTGTAAATCGGTGCTTTACATAAGGTGAACATAGAGTAGCTGCCTGTGGGGATAGTTAGCCTTTTATCTGTAGCTACCTGCTTAGGCACAAACAGAAAGGCAACTTCTTGCATGACTCAGCTTCTAGCTTAATTTTTTCCGTTGCCGAGAAAAAATTGGGGTCCCGAGAGTTTTTCTTTTCCTTTAACAACAGGAAGAAACAAACGATAGAGCCCCTAGGTACACTGGGGCCACCTGGGGTCTTGTTAAAATGTGCATTTGGGGCAGGGGCGGAGAGTCTGCCTTCTCCACCATGCAGTGCCCAGGCTGCTGCTCTGTGGGCCACACTTTGAATACTGGGAGTACCAGAGAGGACCCGGTGGTCGGTGGATTCTGGTACAGTTGGAGGGAGGAGGCTTCCTGGGGTGAGGGCACTGAGATGGGTCCTGGTGGTAAGATTGCATGGGGAGGAGAATAAAGATACCCCAGATGGAACTTGTGGGGCCACAAGTGACCTGACAAACTCCCATCGTGTGTGGTCACCGCCCCCCATTCGAGGCCAGGGACCATTGGAGGAGTTGGAAAGTTAAGAGCTTGAAAACTGGATTCTGCCTCGCTGGGAGGTTCACTGACATTTAGTCTTCTCTGAAAGGTGGCCATAGTAATACTAATCCTACAGGAGTAGTGTGAAGATTAAATGAGGTGACATATAAAGTGCTTAGCGTAGGGCCTGGGGCAACATAAGCAGTAGAATATTTGTTCATATTATTGTTGTTATTATTATTAGCTGAAGCTTTTTTTTTTTTTGAGATGGAGTTTTGCTCTTTTTGCCCAGGCTGGAGTGCAATGGTGCGATCTTGGCTCACTGCAACCTCTGCCTCCCAGGTTCAAGCGATTCTCCTGCCTCAGCCTCCCAAGTAGCTGGGATTACAGGTATGTGCCACCATGCCCAGATAACTTTTTGTATTTAGTAGAGATGGGGTTTCACCATATTAGTCAAGCAGGTCTGGAACTCCTGACCTCAGGTGATCCACCCACTTCAGCCTCCCAAAGTGCTGGGATTACAGGCCTGCACCACCGTGCCTGGCCCTCCTATTGACTTCTTTTTTTTTCTTTTTTTGAGGCAGCGTCTCACTCTGTTTCCCAGACTGGAGTGCAGTGGCATGATCTCCACTCACTGCAACCTCTGCCTCCTGCAATTCTCCTGCATCAGCCTCCTGAGCAGCTGGGATTACAGGCGTGTGCCACCATACCCGGCTAATTTTTATATTTTTAGTAGAGACGGAGTTTCACTGCGTTGGCCAGGCTGCTCTGGAACTCCTGATCTCAGGTGATCCACCCGCCTCGGCCTCCCAAAGTGCTGGGATTACAGGCCTGAGCCACCGGGCCTGGTCTTCCTGTTTAGTTCTGAGCCCTGGGCCAACATACTCCAGAACAGAAGGCTCCTGGTGGCCGGAGGGGCTCTCTTCTCCCTCTTCATGGCCCTGAGGGGGCAGGGCAGTGGTGACACTGAGAGGGACAGGAGAATTGGACCTGCCTTGACCAGAGGGCGGCAAGGCCTCATTCCCTGGGGCCTAGAAGAACTTGACTGCCCTGGGCATACACAGGGGAGACGATTCGGAGTATTGAAGACGAATATATGAGGTAGAAAAAGTTATTTAAAATATTTGAAACAAGTCTTGTCTTTACACTGAAATGTCACAGTCCGTCAGGCTCTCTATTTTAGCCGAAGGACATCAGGACATGATCTAACCTGAGATGTAGCCAGATTCAGTACAGGGACTTCCTAGTGTTAGGTGTTCTAATGCCTGTGTCCCGCCCCAGCCCTCCATGAGAGCCAAGAGCTGTGCTGAATAGAATCACTGAGCACTTGCAGAAGAGGGTGTCATATTTTCCAAATATTCCCTTTGCAAGATAAACCAGCCAGAAGGTAGGAGGTGTCAGGCAGTGCCGAGCACCGGCTGGGCCAGACCTCTGGAAGAGCAATTGGGAATGTTGATCACAGGGCAAGAATCTAAACAGCGGTGATTTATTTTCCAAAGTTGCCAGCACTTTTTAATCCCTATTTTTTTCTCTCTTCCTCTTTCCTTTGACAGGGCAGAGCAAACAATCTTCAGGCCAATGCAATGCTTTGTGGGTTTTTTTTTTTTTTGCATTGATTTGTACATGAAACCATGAATTTTTATTTTTATTTATTTATTTATTTATTTATTTATTTTTTGAGACAGAGTCTCGCTCTGTTGCCCAAGCTGGAGTGCAGTGGCACGATCTCGGCTCACTGCAACCTCCACCTCCCGGGGTCAAGTAATTCTCCTGCCACAGCCTCCTGAGTAGCTGGGATTACATGTGTGCACCACCACGTCCAGCTAATTTTTGTATTTTTAGTAGAGATGAGGTTTTGCCGTGTTGGCCAGTCTGGTCTCGAACTTCTGGCCTCAGGTGATCCTCCCGCCTTGGCCTCCCAAAGTGTTGGGATTACAGATGTAAGCCTCCGGGCCTGGCCTGAAACCATGTTTTTAATGTGGCCATTATTAGTATATAAATGCTGCTCTCTTTCTCTGTCTGCTCTTTTCAGTATTTAGCCAGTGTGCAGAGATGCTTCCCAGTTGAGAGGTGAAGAAACACACAAGGCTGCACTGGGTGTGGAGGTTCCCACCTGGAATCCCAGCACTTTGGGAGGCCAAGGCTGGAGGATCGCTTGAGCCCAGGAGTTCAAAACCAGCCTGGGCAACATAGTGAGAACCTGTCTCCATAAAAAATAAAAATTACCTGGGTGTGATGGTGCACGCCTGTAGTCTCAGCTACGTGGAGGACGGAGGTGGGAGGATGTATTGAGCCTGGGAGGTTGAGGCTGCAGTGAGCAGAGATCATGCCATTGCACTCCAGCCTGGGAGACAGCAAGACCCTGTCTCAAAACAAAACAAAACAAAACAAAACAAAACACAAGGCCACCCTTCTCATGATGCCGCAGGTCCCCTCCCCTTCTCTCAGCATGGCTGGAGAGCCCCTCACCTGAGGCCTGCCGTCCTTGATCCAGTGCCCCATGCTGCCCCACCTTTCTGGGGAGCCCACCTCAGAGATAACTCCCTGGAGCCTCCTGTAGTGGCCTCTGGCTGACCAAAGTGTGCTGTGGGCAGAAGCCCCCGCCTCCCTCCCCATGCACTTCCTCATCCCAGATCTCAGTCCCGCCTCCCTCCCCATGCACTTCCTCATCCCAGATCTCAGTCCCGCCTCCCTCCCCATGCACTTCCTCATCCCAGATCTCAGTCCCGCCTCCCTCCCCATGCACTTCCTCATCCCAGATCTCAGTCCCGCCTCCCTCCCCATGCACTTCCTCATCCCAGATCTCAGTCCCGCCTCCCTCCCCATGCACTTCCTCATCCCAGATCTCAGTCCTGCCTCCCTCCCCATGCACTTCCTCATCCCAGATCTCAGTCCCGCCTCCCTCCCCATGCACTTCCTCATCCCAGATCTCAGTCCCTCAAGGGCCCAGTGGGTGCCATCCAAGATGACAAGCCATCTCAGTCTCATGTACTGTGGGGAGGAGGCCTCCCAGAGCCCTTTACCCTCCCTTGAGTCATGAATTCCTTTTTTTTTTTTTTTTTTTTTTGAGACGGAGTCTCATTCATTTGCCCAGGCTGGAGTGAAATGTCAGGATCTCGACTCACTGCAACCTCTACCCACTGGATTCAAGCGATTTTCCTGCCTCAGCCTCTTGAGTAGCTGGGACTACAGGCATCTGCCACCATGCCCAGCAATTTTTTTTTTTTTTTTTTTTTTGTATTTTTAGTAGAGACGGGTTTCTCTTTGTTGGCTAGGCTGGTCTCAAACTCCTGACCTCAGGCGATCCACCTGCCTCGGCCTCCCAAAGTGCTAGGATTACAGATGTGAGCCACCGTGCCCGGCCCATACATGCATTTTAACAGCTGCATTCATGGATGCATTTAGCAAGCAACCTGGCAGAGAATAAGCAGTCAGTAAGCAGAATCCTTGCTGATATTATTATCTAAAGCCAATTGAAACAATTGAGTGCCAGCCACAGGCAAGGCACAGTGCTAGGTATTAGGTCTACAGGGATGAGCAAGATGTGGTCCCCGCCTCTGCTGTCTCCAGGCCACTGGGGACGATGGTCGGGGAATGGACCACTGGAACTGAAGTGATGAAAGTCAAAGAAAGAACAGGGAGGCGGAGGTTGCAGTGAGCCAAGATTGCGCCACTACACTCCAGCCTGGGTGACAGAGCGAGACTTCGTCTCAAAATAAAACAAACAAAAAAAGAACTCTGGCATTCCCGTGAACACGTTCTCCTTCCAAACTGGGTCCAATCATTCTGCTGACACCAAGAGAGTGCCTAGAGGGACAGCCCAACTCCAGGCTTAGATTTATCTTGAGAGAAAAGTCCCAGAAGCATTTTGATTTTCACAGACGAAAGGACACCAGCACGGAGGACGTGATTGACCTTGTCGCCTCTCAAGCCGCGGTGGTACCGTCCGATTTGTGCATAGTCGGAGGAAGATTTTCTGCGAAGCCAGTCAGGCATGAGCTCCAGGGTCCTTTGTTTGTGTGCCCCTCTTCCAAGGTCCTGTACTGATTTTTAAAAAATTCATAATTGTATAATACTTTTCGTAAATGGTCTGGGGCACAAAACATAGACCTGCATCGTAAGACCTGGATCTACCCCTGGATATGTTTCCATGTGACATATCCTGGAGCAGTAAGCCCTTCAGTCCTTGGCAACAATTAAGCATGTTTTGATCGAACATGCCTCCTAACTGTAAGGAGGCTTCAATGTTAAGGAGAGGCTTGTCTTCACGGTACTGTAGATTCTGACTTCAATAACACGTGACCTCAAAAAGTAAATTAATGCTGCCAGGTCCAATTCTTCAAATCCTTTCTGTCAGTAGCGCAGGCTCAGGAAGGCAGCGGGACACATTGCCTGGTACAAAGTGGGTGCCCGCCTCCAGGTTAGTGAATGCATGCTAGCAATCGTGGCCGAAACTTGTTAGCCTCAGTGTGTTTGAAGTCCTTGGTTTAAAAAAATAATAAAAAATACAGAAAAGTTGCAAGAATAATTCAAAGGACTTTTTAGTTCTTGAATAATTTGAAAGTAAGGGCTTGGTATGGTGGCTCACACCTGTAATCCCAGCACTTTGGGAGGCCAAGGTGGGTAGATCACCTGAGGTCAGGAGTTTGAGACCAGCCTGGCCAACATGGAGAAACCCCTGTCTCTACTAAAAATACAAAAATGAGCCAAGTGTGGTAGTGCATACCTGTAATCCCAGCTACTCGGGAGGCTGAGGCAGGAGAATCACTTGAATCCAGGAGGCGGAGGTTGCAGTGAGCTGAAATCATGCCATGCACTCCAGCCTGGGCGACAGAGCAAGACCCTGTCGAGAGAGAGAGAGAGAGAGAGAGAGAGAGAAAGGAAGGAATAAAGAAAGGAAAGGAAAGGAAAGGAAGGAAGGAAGGAAGGAAGGAAGGAAGGAAGGAAGAGAAAGAAAGAAAGAAAAGAAAGAAAGAAAGAAAAAGAAAGTTGCAGTCATGATTTCTTTGTACCTCTAAAAACATTAGTATATATGGCCCACAAACAAAGACAGTCTTGCATATACCCTCAGTATAACCATGAAGATCAGGACACCCTGTTCAATGTTAGCCAGTTGTCCAAATGATCTTATTTTTAATAATTAAATTTTAGATTCAAGGGGTATACGTGCAGGTTTGTTACATGGTATATTGCATAACGGTGACATTTGGGCTTCTAGTGTACCTGTCCCCCAAAGAGTGAACACTGTACCCAATAGGTAATTTTTCAACCCTCACCCCTCCCACCCTCTGAATGATGTTCTTTATAGCCAAATGATTCAGTCCAGCATCAGGCACTTCATTTAGTTGTTGTGTCTCTTTAGTCTCCGTCAGTCTGGAACGGTTCTTCAGTCTTTCCTTGTCTCTCAGAACAGTGACATTTTGAAGATTACACACGTTATTTTGGAAAATATTCTTCAATTTGGGTTTGCGTGATGTTTTCTCAGAGATTCAGATTATGCATTTTGGAGGAATTTCGCAGAAATGATTCATGTTCTTGCTGTATCTTATCAGGGGGCACGTGGTTCTGTTTATCCCATTATCAATGACGTTAACTTTCATTTTTTGGCAGCTCCTGCCTGAGGTTTATTTATAAATGGCACAGAAAGGACACTAGGCCCATTCAGATGGCAACCCAGGAATACACCAGTCCTTCTGTCCTCACATTAACAGATGGAAGCCTCTGCTTGAGAGCCTTCATGGGGGCCGAGGAACCTTTGGGAGCCTGCGCTGATAAAGACTGGGCCTAAGCCTTTGGCCTACACAGTCTGAGACACTGGTGATGTGGGCGCCCCAGGCAATGTGGGCACCAGCACGCTTCCTGAACTTGGGCTGAGCAATGCGGACAAGTCAATTGAATTTGTGGTTTTGGGGATCTGCCTTGGGATTTCTGAGGGCCCTGATGGCCCCTGCATGTACGCTCCCAGCCTTGACATTGTTGACCTGCTTCTTCTCCAGGCCCTATTTTATTTATTTATTTATTTATTTTGAGACAGAGTTTTGCTCTTGTTGCCCAGGCTGGAGTGCAATGGCACAATCTCAGCTCACTGCAACTTCTGCCTCCTAGGTTCAAGCAATTCTCCTACTTCAGCCTTCTGAGTAGCTGGGATTACAGGCATGTGCCACCACGTCCAGCTAATTTTTTGTATTTTTAGTAGAGACGGGGTTTCTCCATGTTGATCAGGCTGGTCTCGAACTCCCAACCTCAGGTGATCCGCCTGCCTCAACCTTCCAAAATGCTGAGACTACAGGCATGAGCCACTGCGCCCACCCCCTCTAGATCTTTTTGTGCTTCTTTGCAAACTATATGTTTCTCAGGAACATCTTCATGGTTTATTGATGCTATGTGTGTGTCGTTTTGAGAACTGGTTATGTGTGATGTGGTTGTTGGACTTATCCATGTTTGCACTCTAGTCGGCCAATGATGTTAACTTTGATCGCTTGATTCAGGTGGTATCTGTCAGGTTTTTCCAGCATCAGTTACTTATTTTCTCTTTGTTTTTAATAAGTACTTATTTGAGACTATATAAATGTCCTATTCCTCATCAAACTTTCAGTCACTAGTTTTAGCATCCATTGAAGTTTCTTCCTTAATTATTACCATGATGTTTAGCAAAAGCTGATTTTCTAATTCTATCATTCTATCTACACTTACTGGTTGCATGCTATGGTGACATTGAGCTTTCCCTTTTAATATCTATCTATCTACCTGTCTGTCTGTCTGTCTATCTATCTATCTATCTATCTATCTATCTATCTATCTATCTCAGTATGGACTTGTGGATTCCTATTTTATTTAATGAATTTATTATCTCTTATTACCATTATATATCTTGATACTTTAATTGTTCCAGACTTGGCTAGTGAGAGCACATTCAAGTTGGCTTCTGTGTCCTTTTGAACTTATTTCCATTATACTTTGAGTGCTTCCTGACTTTCTGGCCAAACAAGATGTTCTAGGCTCCTTCTGTACTTTCTGTGACTCAGCTGTGGAACCAGGAAGCCCTGCTCCTTTTAATAGAGAATGATTTTTAGAAACCAAGATTTTGGTGATAGGTGCACTTGCTGCTATTGGGATCTCACTGCTTTAGTATCTTTTAATAGTCAGAACTAGAAAATATATGCACACACACACACACACACACACACACACAGAGAGAGAGAGAGAGAGAGAGAGAGAGAGAGAGAGAGAGATACTGAAAACCTACAGTGCATATTGATGCCTCCAACTCCAAAGCAATGCTACATGGTTTATTCAGCTTCTCCCCTTTCATATTTGTAACTCCCCCTTTCAACAGTGAGAAACCCGACACTCATTATCCTCAATATATTTACTTATTTGCTCAATCTCTCTGTATGAAACTAGTCTCCTGACTCTGCCAGGCCACTGCCCTGCTTAGCACACTCTCTTTGTGTGGGCCACTGATCTCAAGGGCGTTAGAACTGAATTATTAAGGAAAGAAGACAGGAAAGCCTTGGTTTGCTTTTAGAATGGGAATATTATAGATTGCAAAGACCTTATATGTATGGATCAGCAACACCAGTAACAAGGATCAGCTTAAGAAGGTGACTTGGCCGGGCGCCGTGGCTCACGCCTGTAATCCCAGCACTTTGAGAGGCTGACGAGGGCGGATCATGAGGTCAAGAGATTGAGACCATCCTGGCCAACATGGTGAAACCCTGACTCTACTAAAAATACAAAAATTAGCTGGGCATGATGGTGTGTGCCTGTAGTCCCAGCTACTCTGGGAGGCTAAGGCAGGAGAATCGCTTGAACCTGAAAGGTGGAGGTTGCAGTGAGCCAAGATTGCACCACTGCATTCCAGCCTGGCGACAGAGCGAGACTCTGTATCAAAAAAAAAAAAAAGAAGGTGACTTCAGAAATTCTGATTTTATGTCCTTTTTCACTAACAGTCTGTGACACACTTTATGTATAGAGATGAAGTAGGGCTTCTGGATATCCTGAACTCCCTAGGTTACTGAGACTATCAGGTATTGCTCTTTTGGGTATTGCATTTAAAGAGAAGTTTGCTAGATTTTATGCATGTTTAGGTGTTTTCATAGTGAATGTGTTTTCAAATTAGATTGTCCTCTTTTAAAAATATATAAGGCCGGGTGCAGTGGCTCACGCCTGTAATCCCAGCACTTTGGGAGGCCGAGGTGGGTGGATCACGAGATCAGGAGATCGAGACTATCCTGACTACCTGACTAACACGGTGAAACCCCATCTCTACTAAAAATACCAAAAAATTAGCCAGGCGTGGTGGCGGGGGCCTGTAGTCCCAGCTACTCTGGAGGCTGAGGCAGGAGAATGGCATGAACCTGGGAGGCGGAGCTTGCAGTGAGCTGAGATGGTGCCACTGCACTCCAGCCTGGGCGACAGAGCGAGACTCTGAATAAAAAAAAATATATATATATATATATACACACACACACACACACACGTGTATATATATTTATATATACACATATACGTGTGTATATATGTACATACACATATACGTGTGTGTTTATATATACACATATACGTGTATATATATTTATATATGTGTGTGTATATACACACACACACACATACACACATACATAGAGAAAGAGAGAGAGAGGGAGGAAGGAGAGACAAGATCTCACTATGTTGCCCAAGTTGGTTTCAAACTTCTGAGCTCAAGTGATCCTCCCGTCCCAGCCTCCCAAAGTGGTAGGATTACAGGCATGAGCCACCACGCCCGGCCAGATTGTTCTCTTTATTACCAGAAATTTTAGTCCTGAACACGAGTTTGAAAATACCTTAGTTGAGTAATTCCTCTGAAAAGTCTACCTGTACTTCTACTGGCAAGTAAACCATTATGTGGCCAGGTCTAGAATAAAGGCCACTGGCTACCCCCTGGAAACTTCCAGTCCTTGGAGAATACCTGGGAAACCTCTGGAAAACATCCAGACATCAGGCCTTTCCAAGGTCTGCCCATCTTGACTCCTATGCCTGGTGGAGTGAACCAGCTCATTCCTAAGAGGCTTTCGGGCACCTCTGTGAAGCTGCTCACTCAAGAGTCCATGCAATCACCACACAGAGCTTCAGCCACGGACCCATCATCCAAGGTGAGCAGCCTTGGAGAAGGGGCTCATGCTCCAGGACTGGGTGAATGTGTCTCATGACTGTGCTGCAGTCATAAAAGACTTTATTTTGCATTCCGTGCATTTTTAGGATTCCTGCTGTGAAATGCTACTCTGGTGAGCCATCCTGCCCAGATCCACCTAAATGTGGTACAATTCCTTAGTTTCACCGTCGAGGAAATAATCAAGATTCCTCAATGCAAGGCACAGCGAATGGCTATGAGCACTTCTGAATTTCATTCTGATGGATTTTGAATCCCATATTCTTTGGAGACAGCCGTTTCTGTAGAATTGGTGACTTCTTTCCAGGCCCAGATGTACCTCTGAACTGATCTTTAGGTATTGATTCTGTACTATGCATTTCTCGTGCTCTGATTTTTTTTTTTTTTGGCAGGAATGCTGCCTTCATATCACCAATAGTGTTTATGTTAGAACGTGCCCCTTCAGTGACTGTGGCAGTCTGCAATGTATTAATCCACTTAATGGCTAGGGCCTTTAATGAGTGTTGTATGCTTCCAAGAAGGTGCTGGCAGAGAGCCTCACCATGCATTTTACAGCAAAGAAGGGAGCAATGTCATTAAGACACCCTCCAACTTGCAGCTTTTAGACAGAAGGCCAAGTCTGTATGTATAAGAATACTGCATGTATTAAATGTGGTAATCATCTCCCAGGCTGCTGGAACCATTTGTTCACACTATCACAGAACCATGACTGACGACATCTGGCAAAATGCTTTCCCTAAACATCCTACAACTTCACCTGACCTTCTGGTCCTGGGTAAAACAGAGACAGTAAAATATCTTAAGGCAAATATTAAGGACAACACTGTAGCTCATGAGAACTGGACACTAGAGCCGGGTCTTCCCTTCTTCTTCCTTCTGTACAGCATGGAAAGCCAGTCAGCAGGCTCCAGGAAGTAGCCTTTCTGATATTCTCTCTCTCTCTCTCTTTTTTTTTTTTTTTTTTTTTTTTTTTTTTTGTGAGACAGAGTCTTGCTCTGTTGCCCAGGCTGGAGTGCAGTAGCACGATCTTGGCTCACTCCAACCTCTGCCTCCTGAGTTCAACCGACTCTCCTGCCTCAGCTTCCCGAGTAGTTGTGACTACAGGCATGCACCACCATGCCCGGCTAATTGTTGTATTTTTAGCAGAGACGGGGTTTTGCTGTGTTAGCCAGGCTGATCTCGAACTCCTGACCTCAGGTGAGCTACCCACCTCGGCCTCCCAAAGTGCTATGATTACAGGCATGAGCCACCACGGCTCCCCGCTCTCATATTCTCTCAACTACCTGCAGGCTCCACACTGCCCTTAGGATGGTGGTCTAACGCCTTAGCGTGGCTGTCAAGCCATCTGTGTTTTGACTGACTTTATCCCAGATCATGAGCCTTGTGCTTGGTGTTGCCTACAATCTCCATTGCCTTCCCCATCCTTCCACCTTTGCACACCTACTTAAATTCCTCCATGATTGCAATTAGCTCTCAGTTGCCTTATTTGCTTATTCATCTCTCACTCCACTAGACTGCAAGCCCTTCCATAGCAGGAAACACAAACTATTCCTATTTATTTGTACGTGCCTGGGACATAGAAAGCAAGAATTATTCGTTGAATGAGTGGATGGATGAACGAATGCGTCAAAAGAGCCATTTAAAATGTAGATTCTCATTGAATGCTCAGGTTTCAGGGTGATGGCTGCGTTCACTTGTTTAGCAATAGTAGAGAACACTTTCACTGCTTGCTAGCTTTGGCTCCTCAGTTTTGTTTAACAGAAAATGTGGTATTGGGGCAACAGTAACGAGTTAGAGAACAGGCAGGTTTTCAACAGCAGCCCTTTATTGCAGCAAAAAATAATCTGAGCCAACTACACCCTAAATCACTGTTGCTGGCAATGAGAGGAGTTAAAAGGAGAATCAAAGCGCTTATGTTTAAAGACGGCCCGGGGCCGGGCTTGGTGGCTCATGCCTGTAATCCCAGCACTTTGGGAGGCTGAAGCGGATGGATCACGAGGTCAGGAGGTTGAGACCATCCTGGCTAACACGGTGAAAACCCCTCTCTACTAAAAATACAAAAAATTAGCAGGGCGTGGTGGTGGGCGCCTGCAGTCCCAGCTACTCCGGGAGGCAGAAGAATGGTGTGAACCTAGGAGACGAAGCTTGCAGTGAGCCAAGATTGTGCCACTGCACTCCAGCCTGGGCGACAGAGCAAGAATCTGTCTCAAAAAAAACAAAAATAAATAAAATAAAAGATGGCCCAGACCCAAAGAGTGAGGGGTGGCAAGGTTTATTGTGAAGAGCGAAAAGACAAAAGCTTCCACAGCATTGAAGAGGACCCAAGTGGGATGCCACTGCTGGCTGGGGTGGCCGGCTTTTATTCCCTTATTGTCCTTGCCCATGTTCCATTTCTGTCCTATCAGAGTGCCCTTTTTTCCAATCCTCCCCACGATTGGCTACTTTTAGAATCCTGCTGATTGGTGTGTTTTACAGAGCGTTGATTGGTGCATTTTATAATCCTCTCGTTATGCAAGCCTTCTAGGCCCTTTCTGTAAAATGGGTATAATAATAGTATCTAACCACTCTAGCATCCGGCATTTATTACAGTGCATGCTCAATTCATGTTACTATTTTTGTAGCTAATAACTTATCAGTTTTTTCAATAATTGATTTTATATACTTAATATATTATATATATTAATTTCACATTACTTAGATACAAGTGCTGTGAAGAATTGCTAAGTCTAAAAGCAGAAGTGAATGTGGTCTAAAAAAGTGAGTTTGCTGAATTTCTTTTCTATTGAGCTGGCTGCTCATTTGACTAAAGCGACTAATCCACACAGGTGTTTGGGTGTCAATTACATGTTGCCTAAGTCATATCCTTTGAGCTAGAAAAGTTGTTCCACTTAATTTCAAACCATTTTGTTAATACTTTCCAAATTTCTGGAAATCTGTTCACTTAAAACTTATTTGGGGCCGGGCGCGGTGGCTCAAGCCTGTAATCCCAGCACTTTGGGAGGCTGAGACGGGCGGATCACAAGGTCAGGAGATCGAGACCATCCTGGCTAACACGGCGAAACCCCGTCTCTACTAAAAACACAAAAAATTAGCCGGGCGAGGTGGCGGCGCCTGTGGTCCCAGCTACTCGGGAGGCTGAGGCAGGAGAATGGCGGGAACCCGGGAGGCGGAGCTTGCAGTGAGCTGAGATCCGGCCACTGCACTCCAGCCTGGGCGACAGAGCGAGACTCCGTCTCAAAAAAAAAAAAAAACAAAAAAAACAAAAAAAAAAAAAACAAAAAAAAACTTATTTGGATGTCTAATGGTTTGCAAATTTCGTATTTTAGCAGTAATATCCACTGCTACCCTGATGTGCAACACACACTGCACATTTTACAACTTTATATGTGAAGACTTAAAAGTCTCCCTTTGATTGATTAGCAGCGTTGAAAATGATGGGTCATGTCTATAATGCAAAATCAATTGACAAAAAGTACTGAATGGCTTTAAAGGGAAAAGCATCTCTGAATTAAGTTTGTAAAGGAACACCTTTAATTTTTGTTACATTCTACTTTCTGTTCTTAGTTTTTTGTCTTTGTGTCTTTTTTCTTTTTCTTTTTTATTTAGAGATGGGTCTCACTGCGTTGCTCAGGCTGGTCTCTCACTCCTGGCCTCAAGTAATCCTCCCACCTTGGCCTTCCAAAGTACTGGCATTACAGGCATGAGCCAATGTGCCCAGCCCAGTGTTTTAATTTTCAATAAACTTTGTTTTCCTTTTTATTTATTTGATCTTACCAGACCAAATTATTTTCATTAAGAGTTATGGTCAGAGTTGGAGCTTGGGAGCAGTAAGAAGGAACAGGTTATAATAATAAAAATACTATTTCCCTAATACTCGTTTGTAAATCATGCTTTTTGTTTTTGTTTTTCAGCATACCCACTTTTCTCAATAGGCTATTTTGCTGAAAAGTTTTCAGAGAGTTCTATTAAAAATTAACCAAAGTCTTATACTTAATAGATTTTTAGTAACTTTGTTAAATGAATGTCAGACATAAAGCTAATGCTAGTATTTGGAAGCGATGTTGAAGTTTTGATAAGGACATTTAAAGCTATGGATGATAATTTAGTCTTACTGTAAATTACTACCTGACTATGAAACTTAGTACAGTCAATGTAGCTCTGTAAGAGGAATAATAAAGATAGAATAGTCATGACTGGTGCTTTTCTTCTTAATCATTCAGGGGAAGAAGCAAAAAAGAGAATTAACATTTGTTTGAATACCTATTTGTGCCACTCAATAATTCAGGAACTTCAGAGATCTCACTTAATTCTTTCAGCAAAACAGGTTACAAATAAAGAATCTGAGGTTCATAGAAGTTTGGAAATTCATACGACTTCAGAGAGAGGGGTTGGGGGATTGACGGACTGGGAATTAAACCTAAGCCTGCCTGGCTCCAAGGCAGTTTCCACTGCAGTGTCTACTGTATTTGGAACTTCTATCAGGTAGTTCTCGTAGCTTTTTGGAAGAAAGTGTAGAAAAAAGTTTGAAAGTCATTCTTATGATTGGTTTGCTTCCTGGTTCCTAACCAACCAAGTGGATCTAAGTGAGGCCATTTTGTAAACAGGTAGGTCTCCAAATTGACGAACACAGCAGAATCTGAGACCTTTTCAGAAACTTTGTACTGCAGGTTTAATATGGTCTGTTGCTCAGGGGAAGTGGAGATTGTTGAGACTGTAGGCACCCTTATTTTCCCTTTCACACAGCAATCTTTTTTTTTTTTTTTAAGACATGGTCTCGCTCTGTCACCCAGGATGGAGTGCAGCAGTGTGATCACAGCTCACTGCAGCCTCAACCTCCTGGGCTAAAGTGATCTTCCCACCTCAGCCTCCCAAGTAGCTGGGATTACAGGTGTGAGCCACCATGCCTCACAGTAGCAATCCTTTTCTTAAACCATCAGGACAAATGTCTTCCTGAAGATTTATAACACCTGGTAGTGATCCCAACTCCTTTTGGGCTGGCTTAAGACTAAGTTTCTGGTTAGGTAAGACAAGAAAAGAACCAACTGTAGAGGTTAGTAGTTAAGGGCACACATAGAGTCAGACAATATTGGGTGTGAATCCCGGCACTGCCATGGTACTAACGTGCTGCATCAGTCATGTTGAGAGGTGAGGCCAGCTGGACTTCCTGGGTCCAGTGAGGACTTGGGGAACTTTCTTGTCTAACAAGAGGATTATCAAACGCACCAATCAACGCTTTGTAAAACGCACCAATCAGCAGGATTCTAAAAGTAGCCAATCGTGGGAGGATTGAAAAAAAGGGCACTCTGATAGGACAGAAATGGAACGTGGGCGGGGACAATAAGGGAATAAAAGCTGGCCACCCCAGCCAGCAGTGGCATCCCACTTGGGTCCTCTTCCATGCTGTGGAAGTTTTGTCTTTTCGCTCTTCACAATAAACCTTGCCACCCCTCACTCTTTGGGTCTGGGCCATCTTTTTTTTTTTTTCTTTTTTGAGATGGAGTCTTGCTCTGTCGCCCAGGCTGGAGTGCAGTGGCACAATTTTGGCTCACTGCAAGCTTCGCCTCCTAGGTTCACACCATTCTCCTGCCTCAGCCTCCCGAGTAGCTGGGACTGCAGGTGCCCGCCACCACGCCCCGCTAATTTTTTGTATTTTTAGTAGAGAGGGGGTTTCACCGTGTTAGCCAGGATGGTCTCAACCTCCTGACCTCGTGATCCATTCGCTTCAGCCTCCCACAGTGCTGGGATTACAGGCTTGAGCCACCATGCCCAGCCCTGGGCCATCTTTAAAAGCTGTAACACTCACTGCAAAGGTCTGTGGCTTCATTCTTGAAGTCAGTGAGACCACGAACCCACTGGCAGGAACCAAGTACAGACACAATGTTATGCAAGCTTTCTAGGCCCTTTCTGTAAAATGGGTATAATAATAGTATCTAAGTCATGGGGATTTTGTGAGGATTAAATTAAATGCCTGTCAAGCATTTAAAATGCCTGGCACATTGAAAGTTCTTTTTGCAGACAGTCTCGCTCTGTAGCCCAGGCTGGAGTGCAGTGACATTATCTATACTCACTGCAGCCTCTGCCTCCTGGGTTCAAGCGATTCGGGGCCTCAGCCCTGAGTAGCTGGGATTAGAGGCATGCGCCAACATGCCCACCCAATTTTTGTATTTTTAGCAGAGATGAGGTTTCACTATGTTGGTCAGGGTGGTCTGGAACTCCTGACCTCAGGTTATCCGCCTGCCTCGACCTCCCAAAAAGTGCTAGGATTACAGGTGTGAACCACTACGTTTGGGCCAAAAGTACTTAATTCTCATTGATGTCCGCATTCAACAATTACTAAGTTTGTTTTTTTCTGCATCCAGCTGCAAATCATCTTCGAAGTTGTGAACTCAGGAAATCTCAGAGGCGTTTATAGGCTTTCCAACCAGAGATGATATTTGTGATTCTAAGAAGTAAACAGAAATCCTTAAGAGAACACCTTTCAAGCTAAGTTCCCATCCAATATGGAGTGGTGGCTTCAAATGGTCCTTTTGGCTTATCTTTTTAAATGTAAGATTTTTCTTTTCTTTTCTTTTTTTTTTTTTTTGAGACGGAGTCTCACTCTGTCGCCCAGGCTGGAGTGCAGTGGCCGGATCTCAGCTTACTGCAAGCTCCGCCTCCCGGGTTTACGCCATTCTCCTGCCTCAGCCTCCCGAGTAGCTGGGACTATAGGCGCCCGCCACGTCGCCTGGCTAGTTTTTTTATTTTTTAGTAGAGACGGGGTTTCACCGTGTTAGCCACGATGGTCTCGATCTCCTGACCTCGTGATCCGCTCGCCTCGGCCTCCCAAAGTGCTGGGATTACAGGCTTGAGCCACCGCGCCCGGCCAAGTGTAAGACTTTTTGATGAATCACACTTGGTACCTATTTGGTCACCTTCACCAAAGTACAAAACCAGTCTGCCACCAGAAGAAATTTAGTAACATTGAGACTCAGAGAGTAATGCTGCCTGATTGGTGGACAGCCAGACCAGGGGAGGTCAGACGTGGCTCTTCGGATCAGGACAGGGAAATGTGGTGGAAATGAGATCCTCTAGCAATTCTAAGGAGTGTTTTGTTCTTCTGACTTCAAAGAAGGGGAGAGAACAGAACCAAGGGGAGAGAGGCAGGCCCAGCCATTGTCTGACGTGAGGCACGATAAAACATTAGAGGGCTGGTTTAGCAAAGGGCAAGGTAGAGTTGGCAGAAGACGCGCCTGCAAAGGGGGGCGGGCAAGAGCTTCAAGACGCGAATGACACTTGAGCAGCCTGGGCTCACGTCTGGTAAGGTTTACGCCGCCTGTTCCCGCCATCTGGCAACTCCATCCCAGAAGAGTGAGTTTGGTTCTTGACAAATCCCTTTCGGACACACAAGCTCTTTTATTAAAATATAACCCCACTGACAGATTGCAGACTAGGCACAGAGGTCCCAAAGCACCGCAGGGGACCGCAGCAGTCCCGCTCCGCCAGCCCCGGGCTCCGCGAGGCCGCCGGAAGTTCCCCTCCCCCAGATCTTGGCCCCTCCCTGA